>NW_015539930.1:1627313-1631254 GCF_001515605.1 Sinocyclocheilus anshuiensis
CACACACACGCACACACACATGATGCGCAAAACTCCGCACTTGAACAGTCATTAGCAAATACTTAAACTAATAACAAAACAGTAGCTTATTCAGAAGCGCCAGATTGTCATAGCAAAGTCTGAATTACCTCCTCTTCTAGGTTCACGAAACGGTCGTCCATAAAATGCATTGCTGTTCTGTTGTAAGTAATCTTAAAGATTCCTAAATGCATCTACTTTCGGAAGGCCAAATAAAGTGCTTTTGCTTTCGCCTAGAAACACACAGCGTCTCCCTGACATGGCTGCTTCAACACTAACTGCGGTTACTGAAACCACGCCTTCTTTCTTTGCATGCACATTTGGGCAGCATTATGGTAATATTGCCACATAGTGAGGTAGATATGTGGGGGCGTGTTAGAACGAGCCGTTTTAGGGGGGCGTGGCAGAGTCTTAACTTTGATAAAGAATATCTCTTTGGTTTTGAGACGTTAGTCTTTGCAACTTCAGGGATCTTATCTATGCACAATCAGCTTGTAACACTCCAAAGAGAAAGGAAAACTTGAAATCGCATCATATGACCCCTTTAAATAAACTTTCCTGCATGGCTATGCAATATATAAAATATTTCAGGGTTGAATTTATACCAAAAAGATAACTATATCACCACCACTTCTGGTGACGGTTTTAAATATGTACGGTTTACTATACTGTTAACTGTACATATTTTAAATAATGTCAGGTTGAGTAGGGCTGGGCAATAGATTGATTAGTTAGTGCACTACATATACAATACATACAACACAAACTTTAATTTCATACACTTTTATATTGTTAAGTTTTGTAGTAGGCCAGTTCCACCCTGTTTTTGATGTTGTGACTGCGACTTGAGTATGATTGAGAAATAATGTTTAATAATAGCATATTTTTAACCCCTGTAGCAAAAATGCAAATGGAAATGAAAGCTGCATTCGTTTGTCAGATCAAAATCTTTTGGACTGTCCATTTCAGTAAATCAATTCAGAACATTGTTTTTTATTTGTTTGCATCATCACTCAAAATTATTCAGTCCCCATGTTACATCATTTTAAAATGCTTTTGTACAAAAATAAAAAACATTGTACTTTTTTCACTTTTTACTGTTACGTTGGTGCATACAAATCAAAATAACTCATTTTGGGAAAACATGCCTAGTGTCTTTAACTACATTTGTACTGCGTTATCCTGCTTGGTGCAAATTCATAAATATCAAGATACCTAATATAGTCTAATATCTAAAACATGTTAAAACATTTTTTTAAAAGTCGTAATGTTGAGTAAGTAGTTTGTAGTTTGATTGGCGCAGCCCTTTCAGTACAGTTTCTCTGAATGGTTTTATTTGCTGCGTATGATGTCAACAGATTACATTAACTGATTCAGCTGTAATGATTTCTTCTGTTTGCACTAGAGATCATCCCTTTTAATCTGATCCGCTCATGTACAAAAGAGAGCTAGGGAAGTCTTTCATGTGGGTACACATTCATGGACATCACAGCAGTTCAGGTCATGTTACAGCGACTGGGCTGACAGACGGGAAGAACAAATATCACAGCAAAGATTCCTGTCTCACAATGTTGGTTTGCTGTAGGTGCATTTCGGACAAAAGGCTCATGGTAATCCTGATTTAGTTTGCAATGGAGGGTTTGTATTAGTCCCGATGGCGCCACTTTGTTTTTGACACCACCCCCTGTCTTCTCAGCATATCAGGGTTGGCTGAAGGGAGCTGACAGGAAGTCTGAGCTGTGGCCAGGCGTATCCCACGCACACAGGCAGATAAAATGAGCAGATAATACCACCTGCCCATAATCGCATACTGCCCCCATCTGCAACGTGACTGACCACACTCTTCCCTTCAACCTGATCACCGGTCACACCTTGTCCTCCAGTCTCTTGTTTTGCTGCTGTTCCAGTGGTGCTTGCTGTGAATGTTTGTGCATGAGCACTTACAGCAAAGTGGGCAATTTGTTAATCACGCTTGTCCTGACTGCTGTGTGTGTTGCGGAGGAGTGGTGCTGGTGAGGGCAGGATGTTCTGGTGGGAGGTAGAGTTCCTCTGTCTCTCCATCCTCAAGCGCAGCTTTGTGAATGACATAACACCGCCCATGGCACTTATGTAATCCACGTCCATCCTATTTGTCTCCTCTCCGTCTCTCTCTGTTCTTTAGGCTAGATGGAGGCTCATGTAATGCCAAGGGATTTGTGAGCTTAAATGATTTTCTTGCATCATGAGTGAGCTCAGTCTACTTAAATGCAAAATTAAATTTGAATAGTGATCATACTTTTAATAGTGGCATTACTATGGTGAAGTTATGTTTTTTTATCCAGAAAGGATTAGTCACAATAGTTGACTAACAAGAAAATATCTTCTCATGTAGTGATGTCAACTGAAATTATTCAGCCAAAACAAAAAACGATTTTTCAGCCAAAAGTGTTTTGGTGGGTTGAAATTATTGACCAAAACAGTTACGTCTGATTATCTTTTCTCCAATGGCACATTTAGACTGTGAATATGTAAAATTGGTTAAAGTCCCTGTAAAGTCAATTCTGAGAATTGTTTCTAAACGCATTATAAATGTTACAAATGTATTGCTGAAACGCATTACACAGACTGTGAATTCTGTAGTACTAAATAATGGAGTTAGACCGTTAAACAGTTTTTCACCAATTCTGTATTCAGGATTTTTTGGGCGGGGCTAAAACAGTGGCTCGATGACGCACTGGAGCCACCGATCATGGCCCCTCCCCTAACACTATAATAACTGTCGATGACGCACTGGAGCAAATATGTATGGGCAAATATGTATTGCTTTGTAAATCCAATTAAGCTGCTAGGAGCATCCATTCAGGCTGTAGGGCAGTTGACAGTTAAGAGGCGGCAGCGTTCCCATGAGTGGGCGTGGTTTCAGCACAGACAGTGGACACGCCCCCAGCATTTGAGAGCAGAGGATACCGCCCATTTTTTAGAGATTTTGATAACTTATTTTATGTACTTAGCAGATTTTTTTATCATTCAAATTTGGCTGAATGGTTAATAATAAATTTTTCTGTGGTATGACAAACTCAGAACACATACTTTATATTGAGTTTACAGGGACTTTAAAGGGGTCATATGATGCGATTTCAAGTTTTCCTTTCTCTTTGGAGTGTTACAAGCTGTTCGTGAATAGATAAGATCCCTGAAGTTGCAAAGACTAAAGTCTCAAAACCAAAGCGATATTCTTTATCAAAGTTAAGACTCTGCCACACCCCCCTAAAGCGGCTCGTTCTAACACGCCCCCATATATCTAGGTCACTATGTGGGAATATTTGCATAATGCGCCCAAATGTGCACGCAAAGAAAGAAGGCGTGGTTTCAGTAACCGCAGTTAGTGTTGAAGCAGCCATGTCAGGGAGACACTGTGTTTCTAGGCGAAAGCAAAAGCACATCTTTAAAAAAGCATCATATGACCCCTTTAAGAGAAAATATAGAGAGGGTGGCTCATTGCTGAATGTTTACTTTTTTCAGTTTCAGTTTTCAATTTTAGTTGATCACCTGATTACACAATATCCTAAACAACACAGAGTATGATTACCCAGTTACCCAAATTTAATTATGAAACTTTATTTTTGGAATTAATTAAAAAAAAAACTTTTGTTCATTTTTAGTTGAGCTACTCATCCCAATGGTTCATAATAGCCCAACATGGTCACAAAATTGTCTAACAAGAAAATATTTAAAAAGTATTTAATTCCTCACTTATTATGCAAACTCATGAGTAGGGTTGGGTATCTTTTGGGTTTTTTACGATACCGGTGCCAAATCGAAACTTTTAAAGCAGTACCATGCCTAAACGGTGTCTGAACCGATACTTAAAAAAAAAAATTACCCAAAATAGGATGGATTGGCCATTATTGAGCGCTATAAACACATTTAATGTCTGTTTCATT
>NW_015539930.1:1631697-1632249 GCF_001515605.1 Sinocyclocheilus anshuiensis
TGCCTCATTCTGTGACAAGAAGCCACATCAGATCACAAAAGGAAGCATTTGACTGGTGTTGTGGAGTAAAAAGGTTATAATGTTCTCTTTTGTTGGACAACCGGTTTAGAAACGCTTCTCATTGCAAGTCATTACAAGGGAAGTTTAGCTTTAGCCATTTTAATTTAAGAATGTTTAGCTTAGCTAGCTAACGATATCTACCTGCTGCCATCAGAGCAAGTGTAATTGCTGCATTCACGTGCTCCTCGGATGCTCTCATTTCCCAAGTTGTACTTTTAAGTCGGAATGTGAAAACAACATGGACACTCGTGTTACTACAAAGATGTGTTGGATTTGTATTATTAGAGCGTTCCGACTTGCGTTCGTGAATTTTCTCAGTCGGGAAATTATTTTTCACGTGCGGTACCGGTGATCCTTATGTCCGTTTCGGAAAACCAGAGAACAAATATTTCAATCGATCGCTCAAGCATTGGTGGCACCGAAATCTGTGTTCTGATTCGGTTCTAGTACATACCGGTTACATAGGTACCGGTGCCATATTGGTACCGGGTT
>NW_015539930.1:1632379-1645282 GCF_001515605.1 Sinocyclocheilus anshuiensis
TATTTTCATCATAATTAAGTATATTTATAATCCATTGCTGATCAACCTAGCCTTTTTACCATATGCTTTTTTCAGTATAGAACGTATTTTCTGCCTCATTCTGTGACTAGAAGCCACATCAGATCACAAAAGGAAGCAGTTGTGGAGTAAAAACGTTATAGTGTTCTCTTTTGTTGGACAACAGGTTTAGAAACGCTTCTCATTGCAAGTCATTACAAGGGAAGTTTAGCTTTAGCCATTTTAATTTAAGAATGTTTAGCTTAGCTAGCTAACGATATCTACCTGCTGCCATCAGAGCAAGTGTAATTGCTGCATTCACGTGCTCCTCGGATGCTCTCATTTCCCAAGTTGTACTTTTAAGTCGGAATGTGAAAACAACATGGACACTCGTGTTACTACAAAGATGTGTTGGATTTGTATTATTAGAGCTTTCCGACTTGCGTTTGGGAATTTTCTCAGTCGGGAAATTATTTTTCACGTGCAGTGCCGGTGATCCTTACCTCCATTTCGGAGAACCAGAGAACAAATATTTCAATCGATCGCTCAAGCATTTAAGTGGCACCGAAATCTGCGTTCTGATTTGGTTCTAGTACATACCGGTTACATATGTTTCGGTACCCAACCCTACTCATGAGGAGAGTTCACGACATGAAAGACAAGTGACTGGCAGATTAACATGCTACTTCCTTTCTCTCCAATACGGTATGAAATTAAATGAAACAAAATGTGGATGAAATAAAATACTTTGAGCATAGTAAAGTAGGTGAATTGGGACACGGCAATAGTTTGAGATATACCATGGTACTGAATAATTTGCCAGACTTGTACACAATGGTTTTTGCAAGATCCGTGGTGCTTTGAATAATGGTATTATCATAGTACATTAGGGATGCTCCGATCGATCGACCGGAGATCGGTATCGGCCGATAACCACATTTTATGACTCGATCGGTACTCACTACACTTGACCGATCTCACAAACCGATCACAATTTGATGACGTCAACACGTGACGACGTACATGATGCGTGGGGACGTAAATGATGTGGCGCCGCAGTAGGGGTGTGCGATATATATCGTCTGCGATAATATCGTAATTGTTGTTTTAACGATGTGCGATTTGACATTATCGAGTATTTTGCAAAAACCATTCAAAACATCCCTACAGAGCGCACGCATACATTACGTGAAGTCTAGACTAGTGCGTGTGCGCATTTAGTGTGTTTTCTTTCACTGCATGATTCAGTCTATTAAAATGCATTTAGAATGATCACAAATTCAAGACATGGCAGAAAATTTATATATTCATACCACTTCATGTAGTTATTCAATTTCACACGAAGAGTGCCGTTTTTCTCCAAAAATTACTATGTTTACAAATGTGACATTGAATTCAATAAACAATAAGTTAATTAAGAGACTTACGTTTTAGACACCATATTGCTTGTTTTTGCTCTATTTCGCCAACAAAAATCATCCCGAATACAGCCACAGCGCTGTTTTGTGTCTGAGCAACATGACAGTGTTTCGTTCTTGAATGACTCAACCGTTAAATGATTCGGTTCAATCGCAATGACTCACTTAAGAGGGATTTTATCGATAAAATCCCATAAAATATCGCCGATATTTTAAAATATCGCCGATTACACACCCCTACGCCGCAGTCATGTCATCGCCGGTGTGGAAATGCTATGACGTTTCGAGAAACAATGAAAAATTCGCTATTTGTCGTGTATGTTTTGCATGATGATATGATGAATGGATGGTTCATTTTTAACAGCAGATTCAGTGACGTTAGAGCTGATCTGCGCCTCACTGCACACGTCTGCGGCGCGTCGTCACGGCTCCACGGCCACCGGAGCTGATCGCGGCCGCTCTAATGCTTGTGTTTATAACGGCCAGCCGCGACACGTTTCTGAAGCGGCTCTCCGCGCTGCTTGGCTAAAAATAGTCTTTTGTGAGTTGTCACAGCGTGGAGGACGGAACAAAACCTCGTCGATAACGGTAACATAACACACTGATCGTGGGCTGCTTTTAAATTAACATTTATTTATAAAACAAAATATCTTCTTTGGCCATATTAGCCTACTCAATGGCATTAACACAGGCTTTACTCCTTTCAAACTTTATCTGGAATGTCACCGTTTCTGTCACTAAAACTTCCCGATCAGGCAAACGAACACACACTCACACACACGAAATCATCTGCCTCATGAAAAAAAATTTATATTTTTAAAAATGTAGTTAATATTTGCATCGATGATTTATTTTATCCACCCACCCACAAATTAGGCTTGCCGCGATAGACAGTGCTGACAGTGATACCGGTGTTAAGTGTGTATATAGGAAAAACAAAATATGTTTGCTGCGTAAATCAGACGGACTTACTGAAAATGCAAATTCATTCTCTGCCAGCAGGAGGTGCTTTAAAGCGGGAGAAACAGAGGTTTGTGTACTTGTCAGTACGTGCTCATGTTTATTTAACGAAACCTTTTGGAAAATCGGTCAGTTTTGATATTGTGGCGAGTGCCACAAATAAATAAATGTATGGGAAACACATCCCACAGCACAACCATTTGAGCCCAACTTCAGTCTACTCATCACCTTAACTTTAACTGCGTTTGTAGCCGGCGCCATAGCCAGACTGATAAACAAACACAGACCGGACGTTAACTTTCGGACCAGGTTCGTGCGCCCAATGAAACCATCTATATAAAGCTTGAAGAATCGGAATCGGCATCGGTATCGGCCGATCACCATGACAAGAAATCAGTACTCCGTATCGGCTGCAAAAATCCTGATCAGAGCATCGTCTTCAAAAACAATTGAAATGCCATGTTACTTTGTAATAAGAGATGACTTATCGATATTACACTATCTTTATCATTAATAAAGATGACTCTTACTCTGACGTCCTTTTGAAAGTACTTCCTTATGAACCATTAATATTTAAGAACTTGTTGTACACGCCATAATTTCCCATCACGCTGGCAGAACCCAGCCAAATGAAGGTCACACTCTTGTCTCTTCCTCTAGAAAGTCCAGTACATTTCACTTTTGTTTGTGGTTAATGTGTAGCTGTATCGTGTTGAACTCTGATACACCTCCGGGGCAGCCTTGGCATCGGGACTTGAATCTCTTGAGTTTGGCTGGGAACGGCTTGGCTACTGATCAACTAGCTCAGGCATGATAAATCCAGCTCAATGGACTCTCCCAGTCTTTGTCTTTGATTCTCCGGCTGAACTGGGGTTTGTTTAAGTGTGCAGTGTGGCAGAAGTGAGCTGCGTCACTACTGCCTCCAGTTCACATACACCAGCCTGCAGAGTCACATGGTTTCTCCTCTCCAGTCAGACATCCGTGTTTGAGCGGGCGTAGGTGGCCCTGCTCTCAAACGGGCTGCTGGCAGATGGCATTTTGTTGGAGCACTGAGGACTCCAAAGTGGGACTGACTGGGAGAACTACACTGCACCTGGTTTAATCAAACCTAGGCCTCCATGGTAACCCTTTAGTTTTTCTGCAATGACTGCAGTACACCATTCCATTAAAATACATGTTTTATGATGTTTTGGACTGATACCAAGTCCTGAAACCTTGGCATTAATTCTAAATTGCCACAAAAACTTCATTTTGCTTCAAAATTATAATTCCAAAATCAGAATTTATCATATTTTTGTCTATTTATCCATTTATTTATTTACATTTAGATTGTGAAATCTCCCTGTTTTGAGTATTTTTTTTTTCCAAGTTATTTTTTTAATATTAGAAAAAAAATCATTACATATGGGTAAAAACGTTTTCGATTCTAGATGAGTTATTTCTTTTGAGCAACAGCACAATGTTGCCAAATTTGCACAATGCTGGTGCCATACCTTTTTTAAAATTGAAATCCTGTTTTTTTTTTCAGTATATATTGTATATTGCACATCTCTTAGTATAAAGAATAGAATCAGCCTTAAAATCACTGTTATTGGTTGCTGAAAGCATTATTAAATTAGCCAAAATATATAATAAACAGGCAAGGGAAATAAGCTTTTGTGAATGACAGCTGTTGAAATTCTGTCGACATCTGTGGACTTGGATTCAATGCAGCTTTAGTCATGATGACCTTTTCTCAAATCGCTTTTTATGACTGGTGACCTGAAGCTCACAGTATTGACGTTTTTCATATAATATGCCACTTTTTGAGCAATTACATGCCTATATGTATTACTATATGAATTTCCTCCCACTCTTTAAATTCCCACTCATGTTCCAGCAGCATCTAGCAGTGGAGTGCCGATAGAAAGCTTGTGAAAGTGTTAATCAGCAGAGATAGATAGAAACCAACAACTGAATGTGTTATGTGCAGTCTGAACACAAGATGAGTCATCGGCAGGCCAACAGTGCGCTCTATTCTCAGGGGTGTTACACCACCACCACACAATGAGCAGTGTAGGCTTTGCCTAAAACTACCCACATCACCCTTAGAAGATGCATACAGTTTAGAGGCACATGTATATGCTTTAGCTATTAAATAAAGAGTCTGCAGATGTTGTTTTTTTTTTTTTTCGTTTGTAGGCCAAACCACAAGTTCGTATTACTCTGGTTCAGTCAACAAAAACGTAATAGGATTTTTCCATTAGCTTTTGGATCACTGCAAAAAATAAGGTCTGTGACTAGCAAAGATTAATTGATCAAGTTTTGTTCACGATAATCTTCACTAACTAATCCAATTTATGAATTCTGAAGCCTAAATACAGTAGGCAGAAGTAAAAAGCTAAATGTAGGCGATATGGTCACATGACAATGAGTCTTTATTTAAATAACATTTTCCCTGAAAATTTGAGTTAGAATAGTTTGCAAGAGCATGATTTATGTAAGCACAATGGGACTGTGAAAGCGGACTAGTGAGTAGATGAGTTTTCCTGTTTATGTGACGATGCTTAGTCAGGTTAGACGCCATATTGACTTTTAACAGGGATAAAAATTAGGCTTTGAGGGATAGACTTGTAGTCTTTACAATGGCACACACTGTATAAAGGTCCTAGATCACATAATTTTTGACAACTCACAAATTAATTTAAAAACACTTATGGAGCTTTTGTCTACTGAAGTTTTCTTTTTTCTTTTCTCCCCAGAAAGATGTTTGGTCAGCTGGATGGATAGTCAGTAGTAGTACTACTAGTAGTAGTAGTAGTACTTTTAAACAGCAGTACCATCCACTGAACGCACTGTATTTCAGTCCCTCACAGCCACATTTAATTCCTGTCGAAAATTAAATATGCCGCTGCCCTGACTTAGGCCGACTTAGCCACTTGTTAGCAACCGCCTTTTTGAGAGTAAAAAAAATATTTTTTTTATGTTGTAGAATAAAACATGAAAATCTTGAGCTTGTGTGAACCACAGACTGTATTTCAGGCATTTAACCAAAAACCCATTAAAAAAATATATTAATTTTGGGATGATGGAACAGAAAGTGCTAAAATGCTAACTTTTTCGGGTTTTGGCCTACAAAAATACATTATCCCTACAGCACTCTATCGGCTTACATGGCAAACTTGGGAATCAGCCACCTTATTCTGGTTTCTTGGCATAATTCATGTGTGATTGCAGCAAATCCAGCTTCATTTACATATTCTCCCATTTGCATAGTTCTCACAGTGCTGCCATCTAGTGGTTGGAGGAATAAGTTGCTTTAATCCATAATCAGCTGGGGCCAGCTTTTTATAATCATAATTTCATTAAAAATACACACTTAAAGAGAGAATGTTATGACAAGTGTAGTTAATGTTTCTGTAATTTTCTTGTGTTTTTCTTTCAAAGTAGAGGGTCTGCCTCAGGTCTACTATTTTGGGCCCTGTGGGAAATACAATGCCATGGTTCTGGAGCTGCTCGGCCCCAGTCTTGAGGATCTCTTTGACCTGTGTGACCGAACATTCTCCCTCAAGACTGTCCTGATGATCGCCATTCAGTTGGTGAGTGCACAGGCCTGCTGTAGTTTAAGAGCAGTGTGGCACCTGGGTGAGAAGTGCTTGCATATCGTTGGACTGATGCTTTGCAATCTTAGTGTGTAATGTGAGTCTTGTGTTCAATTTCCCTAGATTTCCCGCATGGAGTATGTGCATTCTAAAAACCTCATCTATAGAGACGTGAAGCCAGAGAACTTCCTCATCGGTCGACAAGGAAACAAGAAGGAGCACATCATTCACATCATAGACTTTGGCCTTGCGAAAGAATACATTGACCCAGAAACCAAAAAACACATTCCTTACCGGGAGCACAAGAGCCTTACCGGCACAGCTCGATACATGTCTATTAATACACACTTAGGGAAAGGTAAGTGTTAGATACCTCCCTAGTCTGATCCTAAAATGGACTTAACATTAAATTTAGCATGTCACTATCCTCACGCTTTATGTGGCTTCTTGATTGGCTGTTTAATAGGGTTGGGAATCATGAACCAGTTCTTTTAAAGAACATGGTATTCATGTTTGGTTCCTTTAATGTTGCATTGACTCTATAGCACCTCAGTTGTGAGCATGTCGTCTGAACTGAATGTGATATGAGAGGGAAAATGGGCTGCACAAGATGATACTGGACAACCTGGACAGTGCTGTCCTTTTTAAGGACTAACTTTTTAAGATTAGTCTAAGCAGTTTATGCAACCCGCCCCAGGACATCAATTTTATTAATGATCAATATATTAATAGTTAAGAGTTAAGTAAATCAAATCTGAACCAGATTTGTTATTGTGTACATAATGTTACTATTTTATTGACTTTTTTTTTTTTTTTTTTCAGAGAAAAATGAGGGGGAATGATCAATATATTAATAGTTAAGAGTTAAGTAAATCAAATCTGAACCAGATTTGTTATTGTGTACATAATGTTACTATTTTTTTGACTTTTTTTTTTTTTTTTGCAGAGCAAAGTCGGAGGGATGACCTTGAGGCCTTGGGTCACATGTTCATGTATTTCCTCCGGGGTAGTCTCCCTTGGCAGGGACTAAAAGTATGTTGAACTAGCATGTTCAAGCCATTAAAACTGTTACCAATTTAGTTCTTGAAAATTAGACGTTGTTTTGTGCTTTGCAGGCTGACACGCTGAAAGAACGTTACCAGAAGATTGGGGACACAAAGCGTAACACTCCCATTGAGGTTCTCTGTGAGAACTTTCCTGGTGAGACCCCTATCATGTGCTTCACTTGTAATCAGCTAATCGTAAAGTCAACATAAAATCAGAATTGACCCTATTTACACTTTTCATACACATTCCTGGTCTTATGCGCGATTCAGAAGTGCACAGTAATACCAAAGGAAATATCATGTTTCTTTATAATAGGGATGTGCAAGACTAGTAGACTAAATGATACGGCTGCTGCTTCAAATTACTGTCATGTTAATGATACTTTTTAAAAATAATATATTGTTTATATATATATATCTGGAGTGCAAAAAAGAAAAAAAATAATTTTATATTGCCTTAGAGCTTGAATGCAATCGTTTTCTCAGTGTAACTCACGGCAGGTTCAGAGAAACGTCCACTTGGAAGATGAGCAAGTTCAAGTAGTATTTTTACTTAAAAGAGAATGGAAAAGTTTGGGTCGGACTGTGTGAAACTGGCATGGAATTATTAAGCTTGCTTATGTGCTTGTAATGAGGGACAATACAGGTATGAAATTTTATCATGGTTTAAAAGGGAAACATTATGAATGCTTACTTGACAACAACAGATCCTATACTTAACACTACACTTAAACATGGTACATGCCATGCTTTTCTTGTAATTTTGCTGCTGTCACGTGTATACTTTATAATAGGCTTATATGTTTGTACTTATTGGTCACTGCCTATTAAATCAGTTGAATTTAATAAATAGACTCACCCACTGGCCACTCTTTTAGGTATAGCTGTTCAACTTCTGTCACTGCTTTCAGCTAAGAACAGAAACTGAGGCTACAATTTGCATGGCCTCACCAAAATTGGACAATAGAAGATTGAAAAAAGGTTGTCTGGTCTGATAAGTCTCGATTTCTGCTGCGACATTCAGATGGTAGGGTCAGAATTAGTCAGAAACAACATGAAAGCATGCATCCATCCGGCCTTGTATCAACGGTTCAGGCTGCTGCTGGTTGTGTAATGGTGTGGGGGAAATTTTCTTGGCACACTTTGAGCCCCTTAGTACCAATTGACCATCCATTTAAATTCCACAGTCTGCCTAAGTATTGTTGCTGACCATGTCCATCCCTTTATGACTACAGTGTACCCATTTTGTGATTACTACGTCCAGCAGGATAATGCGCCATGTCACAAAGCTTAAATCATCTCAAACTGGATTCTTGAACATGACCGTGAGTTGACTATACTCAAATGGCCTCCCCAGTCACCAGATCTCCATCCAGTAGAACACCTTTGGGATGTGGTGGAATGGGAGATTCGCATGAGATACGTCATGTACTTTCACTTCAGGTTTAATGTAGCCTACAATAATCATAATGGAAGGCAAGCACATATATATTATGGCATATTTTTCAGCGGCATTCAGTATAGGATTTGACTATTTGATAGATATCTATTATAAATAGATTGCATATACAGACTGTTTTTTGACTGTCTTCTGGGAGTTTGTTAGACTAGTCGACTAGCACAAGAATTGGCATGATAATAATAATAGCTGTCTGACTTTTACATTTGTTGACATGGATAGATTTAGATGATATTTTTTAAAATTAACATTTTAATGACATTTTTATTTATTGCACAAACATATTTTATCAAAATAACAGACTTTGCTGTAGTGATTTTGAACAAGCATTAACTTTAATATTATATGAAACAGATTACTTTAGATAAAGTGTTTGTATCAATACTGAGTGCCTTTTGCCCCATGCTAAAGAACCTTTTACTCCAAGTGTGGCCATCTATTAAATGTGTAAGATATTTAAACAACAAAAATGACTTTGATTTGTTTTCCCACAAAATGTGGTGCTTCATTAATGTTCAATAAAAAAAATACAGTGGACAAACGTAATGGGACACGCCTCTTAATTATTGAATTCAGATATATGAAATCAAAACCTAGCTATGCAGTCAGCATTTACAAACATTTGTGAGGGGAAAAAAGGGTCATCTTCCCATCACCAAGTACAATGTCAAGTGTCAGATGGAGTTGTGTAAAGCATGGCGCCACTGGACTCTGGAGCAGTGAAAACATGTTCTGTGGAGTTGACTGTTGACTGTCTTCTGGGGGTTTGTTAGACTAGTCGACTAGTTAGTTACAAAATTTCAGTCATTGCACACAGCCCTACTTTGTAATCCTTTATCCAAATGCAGTAATTTTTCAGCTACCATGTGGACAACAGCACATCACATTGCAGAAGTAAAATGGATTGTTGAAGCCTGTCATATGTTGACTTTATGATGAGTTCCCTTTGGTCTTATTTATTGATTAATATCATTTGAACCTTTTCCTCATTTGTGTTTTCAGAGGAGATGGCCACCTATCTACGCTATGTCCGGCGGTTGGATTTCTTTGAGAAGCCAGATTACGAATACTTGCGGACCTTGTTTACGGAGTTGTTTGAACGAAAAGGATATACCTTTGATTACTCTTATGACTGGGTTGGCAGACAGATTGTGAGTCAACGTCATCTTCATAAAACAATTCTGCATTCCACTCACACTAGCTCTCTTCTAGCACCTCACTACACAGGTCATAACCATAATTTAACCTGCCTTGAAACGGTTTTCATGGGTAGCAACTCTGCGTACAACATAAATCGTACCCTCAGTTGACTCCAATAAAGTGTGATGTTAGCATGTTGCTAAGCTAATAATGCAATTCTGTTAGCATAAAAGTACATTACCATTTTTAATCAATATTTTTCAGTATTGAATGTACATTGTAATGCCTAGAGAATAGGAGTGGGAATCACAGGGTACCTCACGGTACGGTATGATACACGATACATGGCTCACGATACCGATAATATCACAATACAGCATTTCGGCGATAATCGATATATTGCTAGACAATCCTATAATGATACATCATGATATCTGTCTAACTATGAAAACAAAAAAAAGTTAAGTGCAGGTTCTCTCTCTTCATTCAAGTCCAACAAACTAATGAAAATTCTGTCATCATTTACTCACCCTCAAGTTGTTTTAAACCTGAATGAGTTTCTTTCTTCTGTTGAATGTAAAAGTTATTTTGAAGAATGTGGGTAACCAGACAGTTGCTGGTCCCCAGTGACTTCCATAGTATTTTTTTTCCCCTTCTGTCAAAGTTAATGGGGACCATCAATTGTTTGCTTACTCAAAATATCATTCAGCATTCAGCACAAGAAAGAAATTAATACAGGCACGCATCCCTCAGGCACTCGACTGTTTACTTTCGCTTTAGACATAACCAACTGTGTTTATATGTAAACCTTGTTTTTTTGACAGTATTAGTGCAATCAGACGCGAAAGTTCACTTAGTCCAGTAATCAGGTGCTGTTTGTCAGTCTTTGTGTATGTGTGTATGCGCTCAGAAGAAGTGTAGGTCAGAACAGCACGCAAATGAAATGTTTAACCGGCAAGGCTTTAAAGGGGTCATATGATGCGATTAAAATTTAGTTGTATTTACAACACTGTTCCAGAACACTTCTACCCAAATATTCAGATGTGTGCAGCCATGAAGTAGCGACGCTGGTAGCATGGAAATCTATTTAGTGCGCCTTATTTTATTAATTAAAATATCGATATTTGGCGCCAGCATATCGATTCTCGTATTGCACAGAGAAGGACAACGATATATTGCCATAAAGATATTTCGTCCCACCCCTATTAGAGAATAAGTAAAAAGTGGCACAAATTACCCATCTCTGCAAGACAGTGTAATGTTGCTGCCTATATTTGCTCAGACACAGAGCTAGCTCACCTTACACTGATGTTCTCTGTGTTTTGGTGTGTCTTTGTCAGCCCACACCGGTGGGGTCGGCCCACGTGGACACAGGGGCATCTGCCATCACGCGTGAGAGCCATGCACACAGAGACAGACCCTCCCAGCACCAGCCCTTAAGGAATCAGGTAATCTTCTGCTGCTCATTAAGGAAGCTTAAGATTGATGACCCTTTTCTTTATTACAAGAACAGAAAGAGAAAATGCCCTATGTTCACGTTTCAGTCCACACACCCATTTATTAAAGGTAAATAATATTTACCCTAAACCAAATGGGTGAATCTTACAAAACAAGTCTGGGTCATTTTTCACCTCGGGATCACCACATGCATAAATTGCATACATTTGAATGAGTTTTGATTTAATTTTAGAGTGAAATAATGTCCTAGACATGTTTTCATGACATTTGTTCAAGAATTCTGAACATAGCTGATGGAGGTGGAGTTCATTTTAGAGGGTTTCTGCAGCAATACATGTAGCTTTAAACAAAATCATTAGACTCACCCGCTCAGCAGCTGGCTGCTACAGCATGCACTGCTTTAGCATATCATGGCTCAGAGTGCATGCTGGGACTAGAAGTTCATAAAACTATATATTTCTGCGTGTGTATATATGTCTGCAGACTATTTTTATATTGATTCATTTGCCAGTTTCTGTAAAGTGCTTTTTCTGCCTCTCTCTTACGTTTGCAAGAGCAAATCCGCTTTGCACATTTCACAAACTTGCCCTGTTTCAAACTCGTCTACTAAAGCAAAAGTAAAATTTTGGCTCAGAAAAGATTTTCGCAGAAGTTTTTGAATTTGGAATGCACTCAAATTAGTGCTTGCAGTTCAAGGATTTAAGTCAACCAAAAATCATATTTTTCCTTTTTGTTGGTTTTGCAAAGACAGGGTGAGGGTGAGATAATGAAGTGATGACTGCTTTCATTTTTGGCTAAATTGTTCTTTTAAGATGTCTTGACATCATATATTTATGATCTTTCCAGTGATTTGAAATCAGTGTAAATCTGTATTATTATGATTCTTGTGAGGGAAGAGGAGTGCAGATATATTTAGAAATTCTTGGCTGAAAGACACAAGGGTCCTGTAAACTGCCTCATCATCAGTTTGGTGGAGGTTCTGGTGTTTAGTGAGTCTGTTTAGAGGGCACCGCAACACTAATTGGGGCACATCTTAAATTAAACCAATGCATTTCTATAGACTTGCCTATAAGTTATGGGGTTTAACAGGTCTTAAGGTGCACCTGGTTAAAAGGAGTTTAATGCAGAAATTTGGCTGATCATTGACAGCAGCGCAAAGTTGGTTGTGCTAATTTGATCTAAGTTTTAATGTGTTTTAAAATGTTATATATTTATGTTGCAAAGGAGAATCAATAAAATTATGAAATATATTTTGAAACAAAGTTGAAACTTGTTAATGATTTTCAGTTTTGTTCAAGGCAATTAAAGGCACAATATGTAAGATTTTTTTATTAAAATATCCAAAAACTACTAGAACAGTGTTATATATTTTGCTGACTTGTGTACTTACATTATCCCAAATGTTTAGAAGAATGTTTAAATCCAGAGAAATAAGCTATTTTAACTAGTGAGACAGACCGTGTCCATAGTGTCATTGTGTCCCCTGCCAATGACGTCATAACCCCTCGATTTCCGGTTTTGTTTTGTAGAAAACATGGAAACACCAAAGACGCTTTAATATGTTGTGCGTTTTAGACCGGTGACGACCGCACAGAGTAGCATTATAACAGAACTTTCAAACGTATCCAGTATGATAAAACAGCGCTGCTTTACCCCACATACGCACGACCAGAAGGAGCGGAAGCGGTCGACTGTGGCATAATAAAAGCTCCACTGCTTTCGAGCCGTGTGTCACGCTCGTTCAGCGGCCTCGTTTCGCTTCGATGGCTTTCCGCCTAACTCTGCTTCATACTACGATGTTAATAAATCTTTAATACATTAGCTCATCCATGAACATGATTTCT
>NW_015539930.1:1648694-1656719 GCF_001515605.1 Sinocyclocheilus anshuiensis
TTTTGTTTTGTAGAAAACATGGAAACACCAAAGACGCTTTAATATGTTGTGCGTTTTAGACCGGTGACGACCGCACAGAGTAGCATTATAACAGAACTTTCAAACGTATCCAGTATGATAAAACAGCGCTGCTTTACCCCACATACGCACGACCAGAAGGAGCGGAAGCGCTCGACTGTGGCATAGTAAAAGCTCCGCTGCTTTCGAGCAGTGTGTCGCGCTCGTTCAGTGGCCTTGTTTCGCTTCGATGGCTTTTAGCCTCGCCCTGCTTCTTACTACGACGTTAATAAATCATTAACTCATCCATGAACATGATTTCTGCCCGAGTCCCGTCGGATTGCATCGGCTGTGGGGATGAAGACGACAACTCCCATGATTCCACACTCAGTCACGGCGTCATCAAGCTACGCTTTGTTTGTTTTGAATACACGCCCTCTAGCGGCGAAAACGTACATATTGTGCCTTTAAATCAGTATGGTATTTAAAGGGATAGTTCACCTAAAAATTAAAATTGTCATTTACTCAGACTCGTGTTGTTCCAAAACTGTATGAATTTCTTTCATCTGTTGAACACAAAAGATATTTTGAAAAATGTGGGTTTCCAAATGGTTGTTGGTAGCCATTGACTTCCATAGTGTCGTCGTTGGAATTTTTGAAAAAAAGGGTCATCCTCACATCACAAAGTACAATGCCAAGTGTCAGATGGAGTTGTGTAAAGAACGCCACCACTGGACTCTGGAGCAGTGAAAACATGTTCTGGGGAGTGACGAATCACGGTATGCGGCTGATTTTCAGGGGTTGGACTGGGACGCTTACTTTTAGTGAAGGGAAATCTTAACTCTTCTGCATACCAAAACATTTTGGACAATGCTTTTCTATTTTAACATGACTGTTCCCCGGTGCACTATGCAAAGTCCATAAATACATGAGTTTAGTGTGAAAGAACCTGACTGGCCCACACAGAGCCTGGACCTTAACCCCATCGAACATGTTTGGGATGAACTGGAACAGAGATTGCAAGCCAGGCCTTCTCTTACAACATCAGTGCCTGACCTCACAAATGCTCTACTGGATGAATGGGCAAAATGTCGCTCAAAAATGCTTCAAAATCTTGTGGAAAGCCTTCCTAGAAGAGTGGAAGCTGTTATAGCAAAGGGGACCCAACTCCTTAGTGATGTCTATGTATTTAGAATTCTAAGTCATTAAAGTTTTTTTCTGCACTCATACACTGCAAGTAGTGAAAAGCACATTTTCCTGAGGATGTGCCTTCAACCCCGTTGTACCCTGTTTTTTGTCGTGTGTCTAGAACTAGTGTTCCAGATGTACATAGAACTGTCCACAGTATATATTTTTTATTTAAATATTCAATTATTTATGTCCATCATCCAGAACACATTAAATTAGGACTCTAAAAAATGTCTGCTTAAACTGAATGGATGAATAAACATAAGTTATTAATTTCGATCCTACCACTAAATGCAAAAGCAATTAAGTGAATTCAGATTTTCCACTATATTTTTCACAATACCACACTATCGTGTCCACCACAAAACACTTTCACATTTCACACTAGTGATGCACCAGGGGGTTGTACTAAAGCTGTAATACTGCACATTGCCATTTCAGAAATTTAATTTGGATTTGTATGTTTCTCGTGTTTCCTGTCTGACTCCGAATGTGTTGAGCTCTTTGTTAATAGCGTCTTGTCCACTTAAATGGCAGAATATGACCCATCAGGTTGAATTTTATGCAATGCGTAGCTGTGGAATTCTTTAGTTCTCTTAATTATTGAAATTATGCTGTCAGATATTCCAATTCGATCTCAGTGTTGGATGCCTGATTTGCTGCATGTAGTGTCCACTTGGCATTCAGCAGCTTTCAGAAAGCTTTCTCTTCAGTTTCCTTTGTTTTAATGTCTCTTTGTGTTTATTTTGTGGTGTTTGCTTCTTGGTTTGATTGGACGACTGGTCCACAGTCACTAATGCCGTTTCCTGGCTTTGACTGGCTCTTTTTGTTTCTTGTTGATTTCCATTCCTGCATTGTGCTGCATGCCACCTGGCCTCACTCCGCCCGCTCTCGCTCACTCACCACACCTCCTGCGCCTCCTCCTGCACCTCCTCCATCCACGCAGACGGCCATCTCCGACCGCAGAGGAGCTTGGGAGGTACAGCCCAACCGTCAGACAAACTCCTCCTACCTGACCTCGCACCTGGCAGCGGACAGGCACGGAGGCTCAGTGCAGGTACTGCTTCACCCCTCGCTCGACGACTCCTCCTGTGTGCGCTCATCTGCAGCAGCACACCCCACCTGCTCTCAGACTTGACTAGAACACTTCCTCTATGGGTTCCCCTTTTCGGCAATTCTTCTTCTTATTAAAAAAAAGTAGTAATGCTGCGCTTCATTCAAAGTTGAATGTTGGATAATCCAACTTAATATTTCTGAATTCCAACCGTATAGCATTCCATTGTTTAAGTTGGAAGAGCGTTGTCAAGTGGCATTCTATTGGGATTATCCAAGTAGGAGGTTGGAAATGTGACATTTTCATATTCTTTCCAAGTATGAGGGTGTAAATTCCAATTTTCTGAATTGAATGAAACACAGCATAAGATGTCACACAGACACTGAGATTATCAGGAAAATATGATGTAACACCTGTTGTGTCCATTTGGTCCAGCTGACATTAGGACCTAGTATCACCAACTCTCTCACTATACGGTACACCAAGCACAATGCAGTACATTGTGATGCATGTATTTGATTTGAAACTGCGACAAACCTGCAGATTCACCACCTTGCGCTGCTTGCTTCACTTTTATCCAGTAGGTGCCTCAGAAGCAACTCAGAAATGCTGCTGACAGTCTTAGAGCGTAATTAGAAATGGCTTCTTTATTCATTGAACTGTGGGAAATGATATAATATGTAAAGATATATTCGATGACAAAATAATAAACCAAATGTTATTACATTAAGTGTGACTAAAGTGTGCAAATACTTTGGGGCCACTGTACACCAGTGTTAGTTTAGTATCATAATCTTATATGTTTTTTGTTAATATTTTTAATTTGGTTTTATTTTTATATTTTTCTGTTTTCACTTTAATTGTAATAATTTTATTAATTTTGTATTTTTGTAATTTGTATTC
Source organism: Sinocyclocheilus anshuiensis (assembly GCF_001515605.1). NCBI lineage: Eukaryota > Metazoa > Chordata > Actinopteri > Cypriniformes > Cyprinidae > Sinocyclocheilus > Sinocyclocheilus anshuiensis. The sequence continues at coordinate 1,651,837 of NW_015539930.1, forward strand.
GTTTTTTATGTCTATTTTTTAAAATTTATATTTAATTTCGTGTTTATTTCAAGTTAAAAAAAAGTTAAACAAAAATGAGAAATGTTGCCTTAGCAGCTAGCTGAAATAAAACAACTTAGTTCATTTTAGTGTTTTATTTCATTAAATGTTTATCAGTGTCTTTCAAGTAACCATTTTTTTTAATGGTTTTAGTGTTAGTTAATGATTATAACCCTGATGTAGACTAAAAGTGAACATTATGGTTAATGATAAGATAAGATATGGTGTAGATGGGCAGTATGAGTAGAGTTTTTATTCTTTCTGTACATTAGTGGATCTGGTGAGACTCTCAACTCCAATAATAGATCATTAGCTTTTATATGATAGCATGGATATCATAATCTGGCTATATTGGTTAATGTTGAAGTCATTCAAAGCATGAGATTTTTTTGCTTGTTTGTGTTTTTAATTATTGATTGCAAAGTAATTTTTAATGAAGCATTTAAATATTCTAGGTTAAACATTTACATACAATGAGAAAACAGCAATACAATACATGGCCCTATAGATTTCCAATGTAAGTGTATTACTGTGAAAATCATTTATCTTTTTATAAATTTGAAAAGTGAAATTATTTTCAATGGGAATAAAGTTCAAGTTGTATTTAACCAGGAATTTTTGACCAGCCACTAAATCCTCTTCCAGAAGCAAGTATGGTAGTAAATGATACTCCTCAATTACTGCCTTCCAATCGTTACTTGCACAGATACACATAGTAACATAACATTAAAGTTTTGTAAGGAATTTCTGTAGAGGAAATGACTGAACTATCTAATTAAAATAACGTTGTTACACTGAGGCTACCCAATAATTTTATTTTATTTTAATTATTTTATTATTTTTTTTTTGCCACAGGTGGTTAGCTCAACTAATGGTGAACTGAATGCAGATGACCCTCTGGCGGCCCACTCAAACGCACCAATCACAGCGCAGGCAGAGGTGGAGGTGGTGGATGAGGCCAAGTATGTGCACATGGCTTCTCACAGGTTTCTGTTGCCTTTGCCTTGTGTCTTATTGACACAAGCTGTCCTTTAGCACTCTGGGTCTTTACATGATTTCACCCCTGCCCTCTCCGATCCATTCCCATCTGCTCCCCTGTAGTGCTCTGTGTACCCAAATTGTTTAATGGAACATTACATTTTAATTTATATTCAAATAGAAAACAGTTCTTTTAAATTGTAAAAAATATTTCACAATATTATTGTTTTTACTGTATCTTTTATCAAGTAAATGCAGCCTTTGAGGCTTCTTTCAAAAACAATGAAAAATAGTTAGTTTACATTTTTAATGATACTTTGGAAGGCAGCTGTTAAAATTCAGATGCGATTACACTCTTTAGTTTCCTATTCTTCTAAAGCACCTGACGTGCAATTGAGTTTGTCATACAAAACATCCTGTCTGATATCATTTTAAACACTTATTCTTGTAGTTCTTTGAAATCTTAAAAAGCCCTCTGTCTTTGATTTATTTGATGCACAGGCTTGAAAGTGGTACAGACAGCAGCGGCCTTTATCAATTAACAGGATTGCACAAACACACAAGGTCGCCATGGTTATTACAGAGTATTAATGCTCACCAGAGCTCTTTCTTGTAATCTCTCTGATCTCCTTCTCCTTTGCATTTCCTTGTTTTCTTGAATTTAGCAACCTGTCGACTGCTTTATCATTGTTACGTATCATTATTTAATGATTCAGCCTGTAATGTTGGAACACTGCCGCTTGTCTACTTTTCACAGCGTTACGTTACATTAAATGGAAAGTTCATCCAAAAACGAGAATCATCTTGCACAATTCTCACAATCATCAGATGGTTATTACAGGGGCTTCACACTATCAGTGTTCGGCTTCTGTTTTATGTCCTTTGCTTAGCTCATGACTGTGTCTTCCAACTGGATGCCAAGTCATGAATTGTTTTGCTTTGCATAGAGATAGAGGAGCAAATGAGATACTCATTATTTTACTCTATTTTTGTTTTTTATTAAATTCTTTTTTAATTTATTACATCATACAGTAAACGTCTTTTGTGAGCCTAGGTACAACAATTCTTATTCCATTTTCTGAGAAAGGACACTAGCATTAAAATGACTTGAATAAGATGAAAAATGGCATTATCACTTTTCCAGTGAGATGCATTTAATTTTTAAATAGTTAAAAAAAAAATATATCTTTAAACCACAAATATGGTGTTAAAATTCATGTCACGTGTCTCTAAATCTTGTGAGCTTTAAAATATTAAAAGTTTGTAGCTGATATTGGAGTTGAATAACCCAGAATGTAAGAACACTTCATCTAATCTCATCTAATTTCTATATCTCATGTACATATATTATCATTACTGAGTGGCACATTTAAAACGGTGTTATTAACTTAGCTTTGGTTTAAAATTCTGATTGGAGGAGCTGCATTTGAAGCTGTAAAACAGTCAAAACCTGTTGAATGCTGCATTAATGTGTGAATGTCCAGGTCATAAAATCAGAAATTATATTTTCTTATTTAACTATACTTAAACATATTGCTTAATAAATCATATATTAAATACATTAAAAAGATGCATTTATTTATGTGTATATACATGAAAATAACAAAGTATTGTGCATCATCATGGTAGTATAAACCATTTTTAATTGTCAAAAGTCTTGTGCTAAAAATCAAAACAAATTTTATTTTTATATATTTAAATGTGACCTGTTTTTTTGTTAGATTTCTCTCTAATACATGAAGTTGCTTTTTGACAACTTTTAAACAACCTACTTGGCATGGCATGAGATTTTAACGGTATGATAACCTTAAAGGGGTCCTATTATGCTTTTTCACTTTTTTAATTTCAGTCAGTGTGTAATGTGTATGTTTGGGCATAAAAAAGATCTAGAAAGTTACAAATCTCAAAGTCCACTCCAAAAGGAGATATTTCGTTTTTTAAAAATCCCTTTTCAAGAACTACAACGAACGGCTCGTTTGGACTACAGCGTTGGTTTCCGGGCTTTGTGATAATCACAAAGTCAAGACTTTGTAAAAGAGCATAATAGGACCCCTTTAAGCAAAACATTTCACGGTATCACAATATTGTGATTACAGCTCTAAGATGTGTTATTTTTAAATGTCTGGTTAAAAACCAGCTTCTTTTCCCCATTGAACACAATATATTTTATTTAAGCATATATAGGATAATCAAATAATGCTATAAAATCTATTATTGTTATTTTAGTGTTGATGCACATATAGTGATAGCAAGTTTCTTAATATTTAAGAAACAATTTAATTGCTAAGACACTACACACACTTAGCATGAGTAGTTTTTATTTTAAATTAGATTTGTATAATTTAATAATAACCCCAATTGAAACAAAAACAGAATGTTCTGACTAGCTTTTTGTATACTACATAAAAACATGCCTGCACGAAACAAAAACAGCAGACGGGCTGAACGAGGTGCAGATTCACTCTCTGACAGCAGGTGGCGCTTATGGACTAGCAGCGAAACAGCGTTTCCTTGGTTACCGCTGTAAACAAAGCAGCACTGCGCTTAAACTCTGCTTTAATATGTATTATACAGAGGCAAGATGAAAAGAAAATACGATTTAAACTTTTCTGAAGACAGTTCCCCTCAGTGATACATTTATATAATCCCCCAATTCAATATTTAGGATTTTCTGCCAATATTTAGCGCATCTTGAACAGTGAGCTTGCTCTGCCTGCTACAGTATTTTCTCCTCTTTGCATCCGTCTTCAGCGTCTCTGGCCTCGTTAACGGCTGTTTACAGACTTTGTAATATTTTGATTTGATTTGTTTTGAAACCGTGACATTTTCAAATCACGGTATACCTTAAAACCGGTAATCCATGCCTACAACAATATACAATGAACTATATATAAGCCACTCAATGCTGTGCCTACAGTGACATATATACATTTTTTTGAATGCCATGGTTGATGGAGTTTTAGCTGCTTGGCTTAATTTTTACAAAATAGTCATAACAAATTTTTCGTAGTGGTAGAGACCCAGTGATCAAACTGGAGCATATGTATGTTGTGCCATATTCACTAATAGAGCGGTGGGCTGGTGAGCTGAGGACGACACTACACTTCTCCAAACCCTTTCTGTTCTGTTTTAGAATTTTACAAAGAGGGATACAGAAAATACCTATTATGATATTACTTAATAAAAGGCGACCATGAATTGAGCAGATGTTTTAGATCTACACTGTCCCCTGAGTCTGTCTCTCTCTCTTTCTTTCTGTTTGTGTCTTCCTGTTGGTTTTTGTCGCCGACATTAGGTTTGTCTCATCGTCTCACCTCTGTGTAATAATCTCTGTCTTTTCTCTTTTCACACTCTTCTGTAGCTGCGTGAAAATGCTCAACCTGTGGTGAGTCCCTCTCTCCAGTCCACATCAAACCCAAGGGGAGTGGACCAGCCTAGACTGTGGCCATATAGATGGCGCCTACACCAAGATCTACTAACATAGATGTAGGCTAATGTAGCTGTTCATGGTCTGTGAGTTTGAAACAGAAAGAGGGAGGTCTGTTTGCTCAAAATGTCTGATTTGAGGGGCAGAAATACCCTAAAGTTGATTGGAGGTACACTGAGAAGTCTTAAATAGCCCAACTTTAGCTTATTTACAGAAACCAAATGATAGAACGACGATGTGGAGGTTAAACGAACATACGCAGTTCCTTACAGAAGTATGCAGACTCTTAACTAAATCTCAGATTTTATACCACAACATTATTACATATATTTGATATGATTGGTTGACACATTCAGAATTAATTCTGATTGTTTTTTGTAGGTGCACAGCCATGAAGTTGTTCCAGGTTTATTGACAGCATGTTGTTTCACATCGCACC
>NW_015539930.1:1657845-1664004 GCF_001515605.1 Sinocyclocheilus anshuiensis
ATTTCATATTAATAGAAGTTCTAACAGAATACCTTGGCAGATTATTTATTTATTTCATAGGGTAATAAATCCCTAAATCTCTCATTTTACTGAATTACCAATCCTACAATGGCATATTTAATATTATAGGGATATTTTACAGCATTAAACAGTGTCTCATTTTATACCATAGTATTATTATTATTTATTTGATGTTATTGGTAGACACAATCAGAATTGATTCTGGTTTAATTCTTAATTCTGATTCACTTTCTGCAATTGTACAGCCATAAAGTAGTTTCACGGTTATTGACAGAATATTGCTTCACATTCATTTATTTATGTATTTATTTATTTTCAAAATTAAATTTTTTTTTGTCATACTGAAATGATCTGAACAGTGTTTCAGAGTATGTAATTATTTATTTATTAAATTAAATTAAATTTTTTATACAGTTTTTTTTTTTTGTTCACTATATAGTTTTTAATTTTATATATATATTGTTTATAACTAAAAATAGTACCGATAATATAATTTCAGTGTAGGATTCAAACCAGACTTGGTTAAGGATCTGCATGTTTTTGCCGGACACTGTATATTCATTATGACTTGTCATTAACAACCGCAGTGAACCCAACCGATACAGCCAGAGACCGCCAGTGACTGACCGTCAGATTTACTGGCTGTTTTAACAGCAGCACCCTTTAGAAACATGTTTAGTGAAGTCTATCACTTTTCAATGTGTCAGTCTGGAGCTGTTCTCTTCCACTGCATGTGCCTTGTTTTTCCTGACCCATTCTGTCGTGTTGTTGCTGTTTAACATTCTGTTGTTGATGCTTTTAATGAAACCTAAATGTCTTTAAGTTTCCTTTTTATTCACTTTGACCAGTTGTTGTCCATTTATATGTTGCATTTAGGTTGGTACGAATATACTAATGCATTATTGACAGCGCTGACAATATGTACATTTCTGCTTTAAGATTTACAAAGGCAGCTACATAGTGACGGCGCATGTGTAACTAAAGGGCATATGCTTCATTATTAGGTTGGAAGAATCAGCTAATCGGCTGCTTTCGTTAACATCACTAAGGTTAACCTGTGTGTTCGTCCTCAGGTGCTGCTGTTTCTTCAAGAGGAAGAGGAAGAAGAACACTCAGCGACACAAATGAAAGTCCGGCCTCACCATGCAGTCCGTTCCTTTGATTGTTTTTAGAGCATTCAAATAAAGACATTTTACTAGATGACAACAAGCAAGCCCTCCAAACGAGTAGGGGGCCGATGTATGAAAACGAAGAGGCATGCACACGTTGTCTCTGTGGGGATTGTCATTGTTTTGTTTAGTTTTTTTTTTCTTCCACATCTTAATTTAAGCAGCGAAGGGCCTCGTCCTCGGACTGTGTCTCTAGGATCTTCACGCAAACCTAAGGATCTCAAAGCACTGGAACAGCACTGCACTTCATTTGCTGTTTTGCTTCTTTTTCGTTCTCCTCGTCCTCGGCGGTGGACGTGCCGGGGAGGAAGTCTCTGAATGTGCCCTCTCGTCCTCTTCCTCCACGATAGGCACAGTTCTAGCCCTTTGTGTGACATAGAGGGAGGGAGTAAGACAAAGTCGCCCATGCTGGAGCTCGAACCGCAGACCTTTTCCTCCCCCGAGCACCTCCCGGCCCACTTCCACTCCACACGAGACGAGACGGTGGCTTTTTGATTTCACTTAACCCTTTTGACATGTCTGTGTATTTGTTGGCTGATTGTTGGTTCTCATGCTGCCAGGAAGTGGTCGAAGCCTAAGAATATGACTTGCAGATTTCTTCGTCGTATCTATCGGGAGTGATTTAACGTACATGGTGGGCAAAGCGCAAAACAAATAACTGTCGTAATGATGCTAGCTGGCCTTTACACGTGAACTTTGTGAAAGTGTGACTTAAGCAGCTGTTTCCAGTGGTAACGATGGACGGCGCCTCCGTTCCACTGACTAGTATTTAAGCTGCTTGTTCTAAAGCACTCCTCCCACTTCAACCCACCAGCCAGTCATGCTGCTTTCTCCTCTTACGATATCGTACCGCTTTGACGTACAGCTGGCTGCTTTTCTATTGGCTGAGGTGGCCAGTAAGACTTTCCTTCTACGCTTTTGTATCTTTCTGTCCGTATAGTCACTTATTATTCCCACAACCAGTTCCTAATAGATGTTTTTTATGCCTGAAAACTGCTAATTGTTCAGGATGAGAATAACCGTTTCATGTGCCAGAGTGGCTTGGAAAACACCTCAATGTGTTCATATTAAGCGAAAGATGCCACAAATAATGTAATAATGGCCATTCAGCAGGCAATTCCTTGTTTTAGTAGTTGTCATAAGGTGGAACCTGGGAGGACGCAGACTGACGGTAGTAACTGCCTCTGCAAAACATCTCGATTTAATGCCTTAACATTACTCAGCAGATACCACCCTTCTTCAATAGGACATTATGAAATTCCTCCCATGCCTTCATACTGACCTGATACATGTCTCATTCCCTTTAGGAACTTTGCTTGAAAGGGTCCGGATCAACCAAATCTAAGACAAATTGGATTATGTGGCAGAAAACGCTGGAAGACCCATTGAAATGGCCTGTTTGTAAACGCTCTCGGGGTTGTTATAGTGGCCATACGCATATTCTGAGATGGGGCAGCCCTTGACCTCTTGCATGGATGAGGCGGTCCTTTCCTGAGCGCAATCCTTAAGGCAGGAATTACGTAAAATGGGGTTAAATGCGAAACGATTACTGTAGTTCTGTCGTCGTCGTGATGTTGCCTTGCTCATTTTTTGGTTTCACCGTTCACCTGTTCACAGCATTAAATCCATGTTTTTATTTTGGGATCTTTCTAATGTATAGTAAATGTGAATTCATGTAAGATAAATGATATAACTATTATTTTATTTTGATCACCGTACAAAAGTTGAGCGAGAAGCCATAGTAGTGTGTGTCTGCACTGAAGTTTTCTTAGGCCCTTGTTTACGGCAGCCTGTGCGTTGCTGTATTCTACTGACCTCTGAACTCACCTTTCATAAGTAACGGAGGTAAGCGAGGCTTTTTGAAGAATTTACCATGCCCATTATGTTTTTTGGAAATCCCTCCTGAGGGCCTACAGATGGCGTGCTTTGAATGTTCTTACAAAAGCAGTAGATAAGTGAGTGTGCTGGACCAAATAGATATCGCAAATGGGCACAGATTCTTTATTAGCATTAACTCATCAGTTGAGTAATCCAGCCATCCGTTTCCACTCGTTTATATATGTAAATAGTAACTCGGTGAGCTCTCATTGACCCATTCCTTTTTGGATTCACCTTGAGGAACTGTTTCCACCATCTATGAACGGGAGTTGCGTTCAAATGCAACATCTCAGGTTGGCGGTTATAGAGGAGTCAACCAACCGTTTTCACAAACGTGTATAAAACTTTCCATGTGACGGTTATTTAATAGATATTCCTTATGCTTGTCCACTGTGATGCAAGTCACGTTGGGTCTAAATTATTCTGTGAAAAGTACTTGAATAATACTCTGTCTCGCACAAGCGTCGAGGCTGCATTTTATTTAACGTTCTTCTCTTAACGACATGTATTACGTGCCTCGCTAGAGTTGGAAGACAATTTAGTATTTCTGGATGTGCACTGCTTGCAATCGCCAGGTGCGTCTGGCTCTAAGAAGAATGATTTTGCAGGATTTAACCCCTTAATTCCTGTTAACTCTTCCAAAGTCAAAGTGGGAGGCCTTGGCTTGTTGCGAAGCCATTTGGAATTGTTTTTCGATATAAGCAGAATGTGAAATTGTTTAGCTTTGGATTAATGGATGAGGAAGCTAGTCCTACACACTAAGGACTGTGCTGATGTACTTTGGGAATATGAGCAGACGGTGATTAAGGCGCCATCTGCTGGATAAAGATGACTCGTCCATATTAAACACTACACTGAAATCACACTCGTAATATGCTATTTGAAGTAGTTTGACGAGGGGTGGCTAGAACAGATGTTATTCCTTATTACTGGAATTTTGGTTAATGCGATCATAATGACTGCTGGCTCTCTTGTCAACTGCAAGGTGATGACTATTTCAAACCATCTTTAATCTTTAATTTTCCCCTTTTTTTTAAGATTGTACCATATGTTTTTGTACCTTTTTGTAGATTTTGTTTTAATAAAGATGGTGTTATGGCATTCTAAGTCCATTTGAGGTTTAAATACACAATTATTCCATGAAAGCGATTGATTCCCCAAAAGTCAAGTCATTCAGGAAGCATTCAGGATCCTTTTTGAGAGGTGTTTGTGTACCGTTCCATTTCCTTTGAATTGCCTTTGCTTTTGTATCACGGTTCGGGTCACTTTACTGTGCTGCAGATTTACATACAGAGAGGTAAATAGAGTTATTCTCCTAAAGTTGAAGTTAGTGACATTAATGCAGATTTTATGTGCATGGCTTTTGGTTCCCCGAAAGCAATGGAAACTACTTGTTAATGGGGCACTGAAGAACATTGTGGGCATGAAGTTGATACACTGTTATTCTGTGGCTGCATAATGCCTTAAACATGCTACTGCAAGTCTGACCCCTCTGTACGCTTGAGTTCAGCAGGTAAATGTCCACAGCGTACTATGTTGCCGCTGAATACTGTATTGCCCTTCCATTGTGTCTGCTACAGTCGTAGCTTTTTTTCTCTCTGAAAAATGTAATCATTCCTGTCTCAAGATTTTCGTTAATGTGGGAACTTTATTTTTTAATTTTTTAAATGAACAGTCTGATCTGGGTAACTGCTCATTTTTAATGACCTCGGAATGATTATATTACAGGAGTCTGGTAGGAAAGCACTGCAATATTTGAATTCTCTTTTTCACATTTTTGTAGTGTTTCAGTAAGGATGTTTCTGTACTTCAAACATATTAAAAACTAAATTGTACAGTAATGCAAGAGTCATTCTCTTGTTCTGGTAATACTTACAAAGATACTTTAAATTTCATTGTATTATGAATTTATTGTGTTGAAATATGAATGTTGCTTAAATGTATTTCAATGATTTTACTTTGTCAAGGGCTTCAACTGTGGACCCGTTTTGTTTTCTCCTCCTCTCTCTCTCTCTCTCTCTCTCTCTCTCTCTCTCTCTCTAAATAAATTTAGTTTTTAAGTTGCAGAAAGATTAAGGCCTTAATCTTAATCTTATTTAAAATGCCTATTTTCCTGAGGAGTCATATACAATTCCATACATAACCTTTCAAATTAAATTTTTATTCCCTCTACTCTTAAAGGGAAACTCAAGTTTGCACCCTTTTTTATGTAAAATAAAAGAAAATGTCTCTTAACCTCTGAGTGAAAACGTGTCTGTCTTTTTTTTAGAGGTTATTTGTGTCCTAAAACCTTGGCCTGGAAAAAAAAAAAAAGATTTTATGAAATTACCATTGTGGCTTATGAGTGCAATCTGTTTATTAATTACAGGTACACATAAATATACAGCAGATTGCAATAATAATAAAAAAAAAAAAATTACGCACAAAAAGAGGACATCAGTTGTTTTTGCCAAAATACATTTTAAAATATATGTATGGTCTTTTAAGTTATTTATTTTGCTAATATTTATAGGGTAAGGATAAAGTCTTGTTGTGCTACTGTTAGCAGATGAATCTTATACTCATTACTTCGATGTTATTGATCAAATATTGCAGCCTACTTCAAACAAAGGCTTGAAAGTTTATTTGTAGTGCTGTCAAACGATTAATCGCATCCAAAATAAAAGTTTTTGTGTACATAATATATGTGGGTGTACTGTGTATATTTATGTATATATAAATACAAGCACATGTATGTGTATATTTCAGAAAAATATTGTTTATATATTAAATATATAAAATATAAGAATATAAATGTATATACATGTAAATATTTTCAAAATATATACTGTATGTGTGTGTAGTGTGTGTAACATAAATATACACAGTATACACATGTAAACAAACACTTTTATTTTGGATGCGATTAATCGCGATTAATCGTTTGACAGCACTATTTAATTGGAAGGCATACTGGCTTATACAATCTCATAAAATGATATATTTTGCAGTGTTTAGGGTTTTTTTCTGTAGTCTTTTTTAACTTTATTGTGTTGTGTAATTTGTACAAGTTGTTAATAAAACAATTTTTTTTTTTTTTTTTTTTTTTTCC
>NW_015539930.1:1664083-1665087 GCF_001515605.1 Sinocyclocheilus anshuiensis
ATTTTTTTTTTTTTTTTTTTTTTTACCCGTTGATATGAAGCAGGTTATGTTTCTCGTTCGGAGAGACTTCTATGTCATTTCCGGAAGAGCTTCGTTCTGTTTTTAACCCTTTTCTTCTAGACCGGATCAATATGTATGTTTCAAAGTGAACGCCTGTCAATCCGTCGTAATCCCGTTTCATCGTCTCGTCACGTTTGTAAAATCCCCAGAATGTTTTGTTAGTATTCTCAAGATTCGTATATACTGAGTATTTTGACATTGGCATCTGCGGTAATGTAGGATGTTGGAAAAACAACTCCGCATCATTTCCCGCTTCACAACCTTCCCACGGAAGCGGGTTCAGATGTTCGAGTCCGCTCGCGAGAGCCAATATTATGTTGAAATGTATAACATGAAAACTGTTTGGATACTTGGAACGTATGCAAAGAGCTCACGAGATATAAGTGACGCTTTTGAGATGTCCTGTTCATGTGTTGATGGAAAGACGGTTATTAAAGCCATAGCTGGTATTCCCGTGTCATAAACTAGTGTGAGATATAACGTACTAGTTGGTGTGCTCGTAATGTGATTATGTTGATGCATAATGTGAATTCTGGAAATGTAGGACGTCACCGCTCCGATCTACAAGTACAAAAATGTCCCATGTTCCTTTGACTGAGTTTAGTGTGTGTGCTGACAGGGGCGAGTGAGGACCAAGACCGTGAAGAAAGCCGCTCGGGTGGTCATCGAGAAGTACTACACCCGCCTGGGCAATGACTTCCACATCAACGAGAGTGTGTGAGGAGATCGCCATCATCCCCAGCAAACCTCTGCGCAACAAGATCGCGGGGTGAGTGAAAGTGCCATGAAAAATAAATATTTATAAAAAATAAAATAATGAAATGAATATGGTAGCAGGGCTCTACAAAAGATGGTCTTGTGGGCAGTTATTATGTAGGCATTATTTTATATATATATATATATATATATATATATATATATATGTATATATATGTGTATATATA
>NW_015539930.1:1666412-1695766 GCF_001515605.1 Sinocyclocheilus anshuiensis
ATATATATATATATATATATATATATATATGTGTATATATGTGTATATATATGGTCTCTCTGCAGGTATGTGACCCATCTGATGAAGCGCATTCAGAGGGGTCCTGTCAGAGGCATCTCCATCAAACTGCAGGAGGAGGAGAGAGAGAGACGGGATAACTACGTCCCAGAGGTCAGTAACGGTTCAGTTCACACTAAATACTCATCAGTAGGTGAGCCACTTTTCTGAGGCTTTTTTATATATATATATTTTTTTTGCCAATTTATTGCATTTAATCAAATTCAATAGGAATAAGACACTACTGCAATCACATAAGTAATGTAGTGAGATTAGTTTTAACCTTCAAGCATCCTTCATATAGCAGCTCTTAATTGGTTCTTCATAGACAAATTTGGGCACAAAGGTCTCAGGTGTGATCTGTTTTTTTTTTTTTTTTTAAATGTCATATCACTATCTTTGATAAAATGTGACCTGTGCTGGCAAAATGAGTCACAATGAGCAAATTTTAAAAAATGAGTTTTTATTTTCACATTCTCCATTAAAAGACCTTCAGAATGATGTGTGATTTGTTGAAATCGAATGAAAAATTACTTATAAAATGGATCATTTCGGTCCTTGATTCTGATTGGTTGAGCCGCGTTCTAAGTAGGGTTGGGCATTCCAAGCAAAAATAATATTAGAAAATCGCAGGGTATTATTCGATCATTATTTGAAAATTGCACCCCTCCCTCGCATGCACGCACAAACACCCATAAACTGAGAGAGACTGGATTCACACTGTCAATCTGTATGATAAACTGTTTAATTCAGAAGATAGGCTACCTTAACTCAAGCCATATAATGATTGTAACTTGCTGAAACATATTAATATAATAAACACAACCGAATGACGGCACTTAATAACATAACAGTCCGTCAATTAGCATAAATGAACTGCTCATAAGGCTAGGACATTTATTTTCCATTTCAAAAAATGGAACGCCTAAAGGGAATCGATACGAGATGGGAGGAAAAATATACTTCAATATCTTCTGTTGCTATTATATCGTTATATATAGTAATTATACTGTATATAAACTGTGGGCATAAGGGAGCCATTATTTAAATAGCTTTTGAACGCACGCTTGTTTTCTGCTTTCACTTTCGAGATTCGCGATCACACGTATGGAGCAGCACTCGGCAGTACTTACCACACATTTTACAAGATTAGATGTTTGTCAGTGGTGCTCAGGATCTGCAAATCATTCGCCATCATCCTATCAGTCATCTCTCCTTACTCTGTTTATGTGGTAAGTGAAATGTTATGTACTGTAATGTAACAGGCTACCGCTAGCAAGCGGCTAACCATGTCCCTTTAGTGGCTCTGAAGGACGCGTTATTTGTTTTCCGCGCCTTTCTGAATACGGATTCAGCCACACCTCTAACCCAGTCGGGGGTGTTTGTGGTCCGCACAGAACTCTTATTTGACATCGTCCCATGTTACTGTAACCGTTATATGCCACGCAAGTCTTTTTTTAATGCCACGCAAGTCTACAGTGTGCGCGTGAGACAATGTGTTCTTCTATTGTCTTTGACAGCTTTTAAGTGCGTTATTGGCAGCGCCGCCACCCTCTGCTTACATGAACGCGTCACCACCGCATCAGCACGGAAAACATGGGGAGATTTTGTAACACAATAATCGTACAACCTATTCGATATTCTATAATTAAATCAACTAATGGAATATTCGAAAATTGTGACCAATCCCTAGTTCTAAGCTGTTGTAAATTACACTACAAACATTCACCTTTGTTTACTTCTGTGTGTTGCTCGGCAACCACTTTGTTGGAACCACAACGGTTTCTGAGGAACTACATTGTTTGGTGGAAGAATACTGTTTTTATTAATATCATTACATTTATTTGCTCTGTTTTATTCTGTGAAACCTAACTACGTATATGGAATAACCGTTTTATAAAAGGCAATAAGCCCCGTGAAGCTGTGGTTTACAGTGAATTTATAATGGCTAAGGAGGCCCTAACAACGCCCCTTAGCTGTTATAAATTCACTGTAAACCACGGCTTCTTGGGGCTTATTGCTTTAAGCTACACCTGCTTGAAGTCGATAGTCAGCAAAGTCAATTTTGATAAGGTTCCAAAGCAAAACCACAGAGCAAAGTTGTCTTTTCCTCCACTTCTTTTCTTAATAATAATTACTATATTAATAATCACAATATAGCTATTATTTTATCTTTGTTATAAATAAGAACAGATGCCAAAAAAAAAATTGTAAAACAAATAAGAAAAAAACAAATAATGCATTGCCTTTTTCATTTTACATCTAAACAAAAGCATTCAAGTAAGAAAAACAAATCATCAAATGTAAAAATGAACGGACTAATCAAGAGCAGCGAGTGATTCCCTCTTTTCTTTTATTATTAGATTAAAGGGGTCATATGATGCTGCTAAAAAGAACATTATTTAGTTATGATTGCTTGATACCTTGATATGCTTGATATTTATTGATACCTCAAGTGTGTGACGGAAATGTTACGCCCCATACCATATTGTGATGCCTTGTCCTGGCTGGAGCGACGAGACAAAAACATGAAAACCCATTACAAACGAGGCATTTGTTGCATTCAGTGGGGACATCATTACTGATTATAATGACTTATACTGTCTTTTTACGCGTTGCATCGCGCCACGTAAACCTAAAACCATGTCTGCATTTGTGATTGGAGAAATGACAAACAAGCGCTACTCTACACTGCTCAAAACTCGCGTTTGAATCATCAGTGGCAAATTCTTTAAATATAAAAAACGTACTTAGTCTGTGAGTCAGAACAGCCGGCATTGTAGTCTACTCTACCAGGATCAGGAACAGAAACAGTCCTCCATAAAATGTGCTGCACAAATCTGAATATTTGGGTTGAACTGTTCTGGAACAGTGTTGTAAATACAACTTAATCACTGATTTCTAGTCGTGTCCTCTTTTGGAAGGCCAAACAAAGTAGTTTCGCTTTCACAATGAAACACAGCGTCACACACTGCTGGCTACAGTGAGCGGATTTTATGTGCCCTTATTTCATGTGCTGCTTCACTCTGTTCTCAGGTCTCTGCTTTGGATCAGGAGATTATTTTGGTTGATCCAGATACCAAGGAAATGCTGAAGACTTTTGTAAGTTGATTTGACTGTAGTTTGTGTAGATGAGCTGCGAAAATTTAATCCTGTGTTTCCAGTGCTGTAATGGCTTATATTTTACAGCAGTGGTGAAAGTCAGTGGCTCATAATGAATAAATTGAGAGAACAGCTGTCAAAATATTCTGGAAATAACATGCTAAATATTGATGTGAAATAAAACAAAAGGTCGTCATACAAGTGTTCATATTCAGACTTGAATTGAGGAACCCACATTAACACATTCTTTCTCACATTGCAGGACTTCGGCAACATCTCCAACTTGCAGGTCACCCAGCCAAGTATTGGAATGAACTTTAAAACACCCAGAGGAGTCTAGATGTGTAATTTATCAGAAGTCAATAAAGACTGCAGAAAAAGAACATCCTTGTGTTTGAACAAGTCATTTTTGATCATCTGCATGATCATTCTTCTACTGACAACGCTCTTTATAACACTGGATCTGGCCTGTTCAAGTTGTATAACAAGGCGTAACTGCATTGTATAAGCAAGTTTTAAACTAGCTTGTACAAAAGAATTTCTGAAATGTTAATACAGCACAGCTGTACAACAGAATCTGATATGTAAATGCAAAAGACATGCTACATATGTTAAACGCTTAACCTGTGCCAGGTGTTCATTATTTCTCCATTACTATGGGGAAAGCTGGTTTTCATGTAAAGTCATGGAAATATAACGGACATTTCCAATTGCTCAATTTTAGCCATTTCTAACCAGTGTTTGGAGAATGATGGTAAAAAGTCCTACAGTAATCACTAACGACCAGAAAAGTGGGGTATTTTAAATGGTGAGGGAGACCTGGAAAACAAAATCGCGTTTCAAAATGAGTGCATGCAAGTAAAGGAGAACCAAAGGCAGTGTTCTTAGTATTTTTTTTTAAAAAGCCACAGAATTTCTAGAGACAGCAAGATCATCTTTGTACAGAAATAAGCAACAACAGAATTCTGCATATGCAACACAGTAAAACCTGCCACTCAAATATTATTTCAGAGGCAAAAGAACTAAGACCAGCTGCCTATGCTAAACTATGACACTACATTACACAAATAGAGCTTTATATTCAAAACACAGGATATGTAAAAATTTTTGTTTTTCTTTTCTTGAAATTGTTGAAAAAGTGCAATAAAGGTTTGACTCTACAACTTGATAGGTTATCCCAAATAGGTCATATTGGTTTTACCAAGCTTTTTAGCATGTTCCTATAATTACCCAGAATTTCTTAGTCGGAATGACATTCAAGAAAATATTCAAGGAGACATTAAATTCATAAAACAAAATTATGATTGCTGTTACATATTTTCTTTGGGTAAAATACAGATCAAAACCATATCCAGCAGGGGAGATTTTTACCTCACACATTGACATTCTATACAAGTACTTCATATGAAAAAAATAGAAGAAATATAATGGAAAATAAAAGATGAGCACTGGGAGTTCTGTATAAAAGTCTGTTGCATTTGCACTTTGTTGCTTTAAGTGCCAAGAATGTGGTCTAAAATCTCACAGTGAATGTTGTCATTCATTGAGTTTATGTAAGCTCCGATACAAGAATTCAGACCAATGCAGCAAGAGGAAATAAACCATATAAAGCACTTTCCAATGTACCAAATGTGTTCATTTAGCAGTAACGTGTAGAACCTGAAGTTTTGAGTTTAAGCACCAAGTCTGACAGCCTGCGTGATGAAGGTCTACGTTCTCATACCACCGGGACTGAGTGACCAGTAACAGTTCAGCATTACAGAATAAATATCACAGTGTTGTGTGATAAACATTTTGAAAATATTTCCCAGTTGTACTGATATCTATCATTCCACACAAATTTAATAAGGCATTTCTGAAGGAAACTCCCATTTAAAACAGGCATAATGTAGAAGGGGGACGTGACGTTGCAAACTGCAAAAATCCATTCTAATAGCAAAAGTAAAAAGCAGCATTTCTCGAAGCGGAAACTGTTTTGAGAGGTCAAAAACATTGCTGGGGTGACGAAATGAGTCTATTTTAAACATATATACAAACTGATAAGTGTATATGCATATAAAACAATACAAAATATGTTTAAGAAAATAAGACATGGCACATTATATGACATACGAAATAGACACCAAATTAAAATGCTTAATACAAAATGAGTTGCAGAAATAAAAAGGACAAAAGGATGATGTCCAACGTTCAGCTCACTGGAACGGGGGCAATATATATAGATACAAAAACATACAAATGAAACACTGTAAATTGTGCCTTACACGCACCAACATGTACGCCAGCATAATGTAGTTTTCCTTTTTTCGTAGGATAATAAAATGGTGTCTTTTCAAACGGTCTCCACTGAAACATAAGGAAACGTTTTAGGATGCCGAGAGAAAAATCACAATCATCTGGTTGAAGTAACCACGTCCTTTCTCAGAATGTCCACTGTCCTCATTTGATGGGTTTCTCCTTCCTGAGAGTAAGCAAGGTATGCCAAACAGTGTTTTTTTCCTATCGCACTCTCAATTTAGCAAACGACTGAGAACTCCTCCATGTTGTACGTCCTCACTGTGACAGGTGAAGTCAAGTGTTATTGTGAGGATTGTGCTCAGGCTGTCGTGATGGCGTTTAGGTCCTTCATTAAGCCCTCCAGATGGGCCATTTCCTCTGTCAACTCGTCCGTCTCGTAATTCTGAGGGAGATGAAGAAGGTTACTGCGGGGGGTGGGGTTGGGGTGAGCTGGGGTTTGGGGAACTGGGTTTATGAGGGGATGGTCAATGGTACTGCAGAAAAAAAGCAGGAAATCAAATAGCACAGCCACATGCGTGGTAATGGATGAAGGGGTACAGTAATATTGTGCATTATGCAGGATAAACAAACCAATCAGCAGTTTTAATTCAGTTCAAGAAATTGCAAAATTACAATAAGCGTAATAAGCAATAAATTCAGCCGTTAAAAGGGAGAAGCAGGTAAAGGTTTGAGAGAGAAGAAAAAGATGTAAAACATTTTATTATTAGCTTTTTGTAAATTTAAATATATTCTATATGTAACAGTATACTCAATATGTAACAGTATCGCTAGAACAACATAGTATGTAACATAGTACATGACACTGCGGTAGCTCAAACAGTAGAGCACGGCACCAGCAACACCAAGGTCATAAGTTTGATGTAAAATGATAAAATGTATACCTTGAATGCAATGCCAAATGTCGTAAATAGATCATTTCTACTATGCAGTACATTGTCATGTCCCTATTATAATAAATTAGATAGAAAACATTTTTTCGAGCAGATGGCTGACTTTGGTTCCTTACTGATATTCTAATGTTGCCACTGTATAAATAATCAAACTACGTTTAATATAGTTAAAGCTCCTAGAAGAGAACAAAAATACAAATAACATTAGCATATTTTTGCATGTTACAGAGTTACTGCATAACAGAAATGACTCAAGTGTACATGGTTTTGTTCTAAGAGTCATAATGTACAGAGAAAAAGTAGTACAGAGCATTATAGGAACAAAAGTACTCACACTCCCTGCATCTTCATGCAGCCTGCTGCTTTCCGAGACATCCGGTGCACTTGGAACTATGACAGGCATGGGAGTTCTTGTCCTTCCCAACGTACCAATAGAGGCTGTTTTAACTGAGTGAGGCCCTAAAACAAATCGCAGAAGTCAGTCTGTCTTTCTGCCTTTTAACCATGAAACATTGTGCTATTCATTATAAAGATGCACAAACCATTAAGTTATTTTTTGAACACTTGGAGTTTGACAACTATATCCAAGGTACTGGAATAAATTAGTTTTCTATTTAAAAGACAGAACATTTTCCATCAGTCAATATGTCTTCCTCTTCAGCCATTCTAAACTGTGGTGCCCCACAAGGCTCTGTTTTAGGACCTATTATATTCTCACTGTATATGTACCATTTAGGCTCAATATTCCACAAACCTTTCTTATGCTATAAATGCTTTCATTTTGAACTTGGAAGAAGGTACATCTTGGTTGGAAAGATTTTTTTTAAGCTCAATGCTGATAAGATATTTATATCCTCTAACTCCACCAATGAAATTACCATTAGCTTAGCTTGCAATTTAATGAATGTACCTGACTATATTCATCTTTAAATTTAATTTAAATGAATCTTTTATAAACATTTTTATGTTAAAAGTCATTATTTTAGACACCGCAGATTGGATCACCCAATAAGGATGGAATATCTAGTGTGAAGGGGAACTTACCTGTCTGAGATAGCAGTGGAGTGCTGGGTAATGCTGCCGAATCATACATGGGGTAAGCTGGGATGGCAGGCACTGCAAAACTCTTGAGTGGGTGCGTGGGACGAATGTGTGCTATGGGTGTAGTGAATGCTGGCTCCTCCTCAGTGGCTGAGCTGTGGTAGCTAATGTCTGTCTCTGAAAGGTCAGTGGTGCAGGAGGGCTGCCCAGACGGAGGGAGC
The DNA here is from genome assembly GCF_001515605.1 of Sinocyclocheilus anshuiensis. Taxonomy (NCBI): domain Eukaryota; kingdom Metazoa; phylum Chordata; class Actinopteri; order Cypriniformes; family Cyprinidae; genus Sinocyclocheilus; species Sinocyclocheilus anshuiensis. The sequence continues at coordinate 1,674,022 of NW_015539930.1, forward strand.
AGGTCAGCACTAGGGGTGTTCCTTACTGACTCTGTAATTACAACAGCACTGCATTCTATTACACACGTGTTGCATTCAAGCAACCTTAAAGATCATGAGAAGCCTGCTGGGGAAAAAAACTGGTAATATGTCAAAGAGGTCAGACCTAAATGTGAGTAGGTGGAATACTCTCCTTCTGAAACAACCACTTTTGAACAATCTTTTTTTGACTAGGATGTGGGGACTGAAGGTGAAAGTCCTGAGCATCTTGATGTATCCCAATCTTAATGTTTCTTTCTCAAATGTATTGTTGTTTGGTATTATTGCCATAAGATTTATTACATTAATGTTAACAGTATTGAAACTCTCCAACTATTGGCAAAATGTGAACTTGCAGTCGATTGTAAGAAAGGGGCGGGTTTAGGTGGATTAAATGACTGGAAAAGTCCAGCAAACAATGTTAGAGAGAAGTCTGATGTTTCACCAGAAGATGGAGTTAAAATATGTTTATTAAAAATTATGAGGTCAAAATAGTGAACAAATGAAAACGACATGGACGAATAGTTTACAATAAGGTCAATTACATCAACATAGAAAACAGATTTTCATTTCATGCTGACTTTAAGAAAATAAATAGGGTACATTTTGATTTCATGTTGCCTTTAAATTGGTGAAGATGGTTTTTGGAACATGGTTATTTGCTTTGTTGCTGGCCAAAGTTGGTCTACCAGCTCTAACCAGCTTGACCAAGACGGTTCACCAGGTTGAAACCAGGTCCACCAGTTGATCAACAATCCAGAGCAGGTTGAAACAGTGAATGACAAAAAAATAATAATAATAATAAAAAAATGACCCACTTACCCTAGCAAGAAACCATGAAAAACCAGCTACCACCTAATGTTGGTTTGGGCTGAATTTTTCAGCAGGGAATACTAGAAGCGATTCAAATGTTACAAAGCTCTTGTCTAAAGCAAGTGCTAAAGAAGGAGGTATGTTCTCATCAAGAGATAAAGGGGAAATGAAGAGAGATGGAAAGTTTCACTACAATCTTATGTTCACCAACCAAGTGTACCTCCATGTTAAGAGAGATAAAAAGAACATGACTTTAAGCTTCATAAAGATTGACTCAACATGGGCTAACACATTTGATTCCAGGCATGATGAAGGTCTTCACAAAGTCCCACTTATGCGCTCTCACCTGTGGACTCTGACCTGTCTAGATGAGAGATGGGGGTGGCGATGGACCGCGTGCTGCTCTGGTGGTGGAGATAGCTGCGTGTTGGCGAGGCCAGGCTGCCCAAGTGATAATGATGGTGATGGTTATCGAGGGAATGGATGGGGTGAGCACTAATCACAGCTGTGAATGGACACAAATAATACAGCGCCATGGTTTAGACCTTGCGCACAAAGCTATGGGATTACGGAAAGCATGGTGCATCTATAATATTTGCTCATGCAAACAAAGAATAACAGACTGAAAGACACGCTATGTTGCTAGGTTAAAGAATTTTTTGTAGGGCTAGAAACATACTCTAGACAAGTATGCAAATGAAGATGCAAATTCTTGGCTAACCTGTACTTTCGTTGCTGTGGTGTTAATCTAACTAACTTTAACTAATTTGCTGAGCAATTGTCTCTTGCTGAGCAATAGACCATTGCTCTGCCATGGCAGCAGTTGACCTGAACATTCTGATGCATTTCAAAATGTACTTGAGTAGAGTATGTTTTCTGGCCTACAACTACAATAATGAACTCAGGGAACCTTGTTTGAGAAGCATATGTTATTCCAAAGAGCATAAATTGTTTAATATCCTAACTGAAAGAAAAGGGGCCAAATTAAGGGTGTCCGGTCCCTGGTTCAGGATCGCACACTTACGCTGAGGGGGTTGTGCATCAAAAGGCATCATCATTTTAGGTCTCATTCCCCGACGGCCTGCCAATGTAGACATGCTGTCCTCTGATTCATGGCCTGTAAATCAGACAGTGACCAGCCAATCAGATTGAGAAAGGCTTACCCATCCAACAGGCTCCCAATACAAGAGCCATATGAAGACAACCAGCTGACTTCCTAGAGTCAGTTGCCAAGATCATGTGATGTTTTCACTATTGCATTGGGATTCTATTGTTTGTCCATTAGAGGGCAGTGTAGACAGACATATCAGGAGAGCAGCAGGAGCTGTAGGAGAGCAGCAGCAGATGGACATCACCATTCATGCCAAAACAAAAGGCTGCAAGTTTTTCCATTTTAGACAAGTAACATGCCAATCACAAGAAATAATGACAAATAGTAGACATGGCTTTGAAGCATCCTTCAGAAGCAGCAGCTGGAATGATGTCATGGATTATGCAGCAGGTGAAGGCAGTTTAAAGACCCCATGAAATGGTAACACATCTTTTTTCCTGTGTTGATGGATGTTTTCCTACTGAAACAGGAAGTTGGGGCTGGACATATCAAAGGGACTTTTTAGGCAGCCTTAAGGTGGTCGCACACTGGACGAGAATCGCAGCGCAGCGTACACACAATGGAGGCGCCATTCGGCGTCTGTCCACGGCGCCCAGCTACGTTGTGTTGTACTTGTTGTACGAATTGTTCTAGACGTGGTGTGGCACTGCGCTTCTCGTCCGGTGTGCGACTGCCTTTAGGTTTACATCATAGCTACTTGCTACTTATAGTCAGTTGTAGATGGTATTGAAGGAGGGTTCTAGTCCGTTTTCCGAAGACGAACTATGAATACGTCAAAAAAATCTCCAGTTTGGGAGTTCACTAGTATATAAATGGCCTTAACAGACAAAACTCTTTGCGTTTTGATTTCATGGGGTCTTTAAATCAAAGTTCTTACCACGGTAGGAGTTACGTCTCTGGAGCATAGGATCCATAGAGCCATCCACCGGGGTGATGTCTTGGGAGGTTCGGGGGATTGGTGTGTCAGTCATGACTGGATTGGGTTCAGGCGATTTGTCGATAGGTTTTAGTTCCAAACGTTCGTGGTGGATCCAGAGGTCTGGTGGCTTCAGATCTTTGGAATTGCCCTTATACTTGTGGGATCCATTGGTGGACTTGCAGGCTGCACGTTTCCTGGAGATCATATCAAACAGTTTGAGGGAAGCTTGTGGCAAACACATTTTCCCTCACGCCAAGACTGAGTATTAGGACTGTTCGTCAAAAGGAGATCTAAACTTAAAGGAACTTACTTTTTCTGCTGTGTTGTGGTACGGCGTGTACACAGGAAGGCGCCAACCACCACCAGGATGATGGTAAATGCACCCACAGACACAATTATGACGATAACAAGGATGTGGTTATCACCAGTGCCAGACATAGACATATCTGTTTTCCCTGAAACATGGAAAATCTATGGTTATAACGTTACAAGAAAAGGAAAATTTGTCAAGGCAAACTTTGAATGTTGGTTTGTCAAATTCTCGCCTGAAAGTTTAAAAAACTTTTTAAAGCCTTAAATGTTTATGAAAGAATGGCCTGACAGACAGAAATATAGAGGTAATTGGTTGAGTTTTGCTATGGGGTTGCTAAGTGTTAATATGTTGTTCAAAAGGCGTTTCTACATTGCCACTAGTGTGTTGCTAAGTGGTTGCTAGGTTGTTATCAAGGTGTTACTAGGTTGTTGGGGTGGTTCCTAGGGACTACTGGTTGGTTGCTACTAGGGCATTTCAAAGCTTTTGCTAGGTTTTTTCTAGGGTGTTAATATGTTGGTAATATGGAGCCAGATCAGCCTCAAAAATAATACATTTACAAAACAAAATTCATAAATGCACAGCACAATTTACATTTACAAAATCCGATTCGTAAATTCAAAACAATTCATAAATACACAAGTAAAAGCATGAATAGTTCCCCAAATGCTCTCACACAAATGCATCTTACCTAAATACATTTTAAATGTTTACACAAATATGTATATATCAAGTTCTTGAATTAATTTCCATCACACATTTATGAATGATGTTACATGTATTTATGGATCGTTGAATCTGCATTTGCAAATCATCACACGTGCGTGGTGGACTGCTTTGAATTTGTGTGAGGTATTTTTGAGAACTTCCTGATAGGTTAAGATGCTTAAATATCTTTTTTTGGAGGATGTTCCGTTCAGACAATCGCGGTGAGTTTTTAATCCACCAATCAGACTCAAGAAGCTCAATGCTGTGCTTGTACTGTGCATTGTTCCATGATCCTTGATGTAAAGACATTTTAATGGGTACTCTTTTTTTAGCACCTGATTACAATTTCTACAAAATCATATTATGATTTATATAGTTCGCAAAAAATACAGCTAACCGGTTAGCCTGCTGCCTTATACACCAAAGTTGCACATACCCTGTTTATTCAGACCAATCTGTAATGTTATTAAATAAGTGTTAAATGTCCAGATATTTCATTTAATAACAACAATTATGCAATGTGTTCTGTTGTTGTTGTTATTAGTAGTAGAAGGCTATCAGATTCGCAGTAACTTGATCAGGCATTAAAAACAGCTACCACCACCTAAGGGAGATTTCGAACACACAGCGGAGAGATTTCAGCATGGAGGATGAAAACCAGACTCAATGAGTGAGTAAAGTCGTTTTTTTATCTGATGGCGTTGAGCTACTTCACTTTGTTCAGTAAGGAGCGTTTTGATTGGTGGATTAAAAACTCACCATAACTTCATTGGCTGAACGGAACATTCTCCAAAAAAAAATATTTATGAATCTTATCCTGCCAGGAAGGTCTCAAAAATACCGCACACAAATTCAAAGCAGTTGTAGCGAATCAGCTCAAAGGGGAAATATGAATAATTAATCATAACTAGTTATAATGAATTATAAATATTTAGATCCGCTGTAAGTATTTACTTGACCTCTCAGGGTCAACTGTCTGTCAATTCTAAGAACGTTAATTTCCTGGTTAAGGGAAATAACTTTCTTACTGTACAATACTACACAGAGCATGTAGCATAAATCTGCATGATGAGGGACTCCAGTTATGAGCAAACAATGAACAACGTCAAGTGTGATACAAGTAAGACTTTATTAACTACATAAACACTTAAACTAGTCTAACATACACACACACACACACACACACACACATTTGGTGGTGCTAGACGTTTGCATCACTAAGGTTAAATTAGCCTAAGTCTTTCTTTGGCCGGCGCTCTGGAAGTGATCTGTTAAATCTAATAAACTTTAATTACTAAAACTGAAACTAAACTATATAAAAACTAAATAGAAATGTGTTCACAAAATAAAAACTAAACTAAAACTAACAAAATTATTAATGAAACTAATAAAAACGAAACTAAATTTTATTGCAAATTTGAAAATGATATTAAAATAAAACGAATTTTAAAATGTTAAACTATTATAACCTTGGTCTCCAGCAACATTTCCAGTTTTTTGTTATTGTTCGATTTTTTTGTTTTCTGCAGCGACTCTGAGCACTTTTCATACCGTTTTTTTCTGGCTGAAGCACATTTGTTTCAATCTATAAGAATAATCAGCCTACACTACCAGTCAAAAGTTTTTGAACAGTAAGATTTTTAATGTTGTTGTATTTATTTATTTTTTTGGTCTAGCAAAAGGTGTCGTGGTTGCCATGGTGACCAGGGGCCTGGTGTCGTTCGCAGACATCCTGGCACCCAGTATGTTTATTGGGTGAGGGGTCTGTGACTATTTGTTAATCTAATGAATAATTGATTTGTTAAATCTAATGAAAAACGGTGAGTCTGATTGGTCCATACGCTACATAGTCCACGCACATGTGACGATTTGCAAATGCAGATTCAACGATCCATAAATACATGTAACATCATTCAGAAATGTGTGATGGAAATTAATTCAAGAACTTGTAACGTTCAGCCCTATGGGTCGAATTTACAATTGTTAAAATGGGGTCAGATTATACTGTGTGAGAACTTTGAGTGTTTAAAAAGATGAGACATACAGCAATGTTAAAAGTGAAAATCAAATATGTATTTACAATATTCACAGGGAACTTAAAACAACACAATAAAACTAGAAATCCTAGGCTGTTAAAAGCACAGAGACTTTCAGTTCCATACCATTAAAACAGTCCTTAAGAAATCCAGCATGTTTTAAGTTCCAATGTAAATATTGTAAATACTTATTTGATTTTCACTTTTAACATTGTTGTCCATCTCATCTTTTTAAACACTCAAAGTTCTCACATAGTATAATCTGACCCCATTTTAACAATTGTAAATTCGACCCATAGAGCCGAACGTTACATATGGTGGCCCGTTCGGGGAACGTTTAAAGATTTTAACGCTGTGTTGAGAAGAGTGTTTTAAGATGACAACAAAGCAAGTCAATGCTGCTTCTTTTAATACATCTGCTGGTTTTAATGATGAACGGGTTTTACATCACTGTGACTGTGAGGTGGTTGCTCTTAAAAACATTGTTTTAAACTTGGAGAAGGATTTTAAAGACGCTGTTGAAAGTAATCTTAACCGTGAAGTGTGTTTTAGAGAGGCTGTGGATTTTAAATTTGAAAAAGTGGAGGAATCTGTCAAGGATGCCGTGGCAACACTAGAGAGAGAGGTCATCGACTGTTTTAAGAGGAGAGACAAGAAATGGGCGAAACAGCTGGAGCAGACAAAGGATCCAAAAGCTGCCATCTCTTCTCCCACTGCGACGACCAGCCCAGTGCCGCCCACGTCAACCCCTGACTTTCCTCCAGCCAACCATCCCAGCACATCTACCACTTCTAGGACAACCAACAGAGCGACCGATGCAGAATTCTGCGCCACCACTCCAACTGGGCCAGACTTCGACCACAGCTTCTCCATCCTCCCCTTCTCCAGAGAGCAACTCAGCAGCGCGCAGGGTGATGATGGCACTCTCCAGGGACTTTCCATCTCTCCCTCCACTCCACCGACCAACAGGATCGAAGTGCGGGAGCACCAGGGCTTGCTGTACTGGCGGATCCAGAAGGGGGACAATGTCTACAAGATCCAGCTCGTCGTCCCTAAGAACCTGGTCCAGTAGACGGTACAGCACTTCCACCAGAGGACAGCAGAGAAACACCATGGGCATCTAAAGACCCTTCTGCAGATCCAGGAAGTTGCCTGGTGGCCCTCAGTCCGCAGCGATATCTGGGCGTTCGTCCGGGACTGCAAGTCGTGTGGTGTGGAGGCCAAGGAGTGTGCTGTCATCAACCCTACCAAGAAACCACCTCATCATCCACCTCATCCCCGTTCATCAGCATCAACATCATCCACCAAAGAGACCCATAAGCCGGATAGGAGGAAATGCCAGGGGGGCTGGCGGACCAGCATGGCTGGGTGCAACATAGTCCTGGGAGGAGCGGCGCCACCGAACCTAGGACACCCAGGCTGGAATTGGATACCACCTCTCTCTAGTGTTCCCATAGATTCCTCTGGCAGACTAGTGCCTGTGTGGGAGGGCCTAGTTTTATCTAACTTATTACAAAGACATTTTAAGACACATTTTAGAGGATACCCACTACATGGACAATAGCTGACAGTACCATTAAGGGACTAGTCTCTTCCCCGGGAGCCATAGGCTAAGGGGGGGACTATGTGACACTGTCACACAGGACACGTTTTAACCTGCTCAGTATATTTTAATGATTTTATGTATATTTGAGTTTTAATAGGTTTTCATGTTGTCTTAGCCATTTTATTCCTCTTAACCATTTTAATGTGTGTATGTCTTTAAATGAGTCTGGGTCTGCCTGTCATGTGACTGATCACATGACAGGAAATAGGAAATGGACAGCATAAAGGAAGCAGCATGTCAAACAAGCATGGTCGTTGCTCACATTATGACCAAGTGGTGATCACCTGCAAACTGGAATAGTGGAGTTACCTTTGGGGATTTACCTTTCCAGCACTTTGGATTAACACTACAGTGGACTTTTGTATATACACCGGTGGACACTTTTGGGACATTCACTTTGGGACTAGCAACACACTGGATTTCTTAAGGACTGTTTTAATGGTATGGAACAGAAAGACACTTTTAACAGCCTATGATATTCTAGTTTTATTGTGTTGTTTTAAGTCTCTTGTGAATATTGTAAATACATATTTGATTTTCACTTTTACCATTGTTGTCTGTCTCATCTTTTAAACACTCAAAGCTCTCACACAGTATAATCTGACCCCTTTTTAACAAATGTAACATCTTCCAATAAGGCCGATCGTTACAAACTTGATATATACATATCTGTGTAAACATTTAAAATTTATTTAGGTAAGATGCATTTGTGTGAGCATTTGGGAAACTATTTATGCTTTTACTTGTGTATTTTATGAATTGTGTTTTGAATTTACGAATCAGATTTTGTAAATGTAAATTGTGCTGTGCATTTATGAATTTTATTTTGTAAATGTATTATTTTTCAGGCTGATCTGGCTCCATAAGTAATAGGGTGTTGCAAGACGCCACGCCACTAAGGTGTTGTTATATGGTTGCTAGAATGTTATGAAGGGTTGTTGCTAGGTTATTAGGTGGTTGCTATGGCCTTTGCTAGATGATTGGTAGGGCACCTGACTCCTAACTCCCTAAGCTGGAGTTAGATGTTTTCTAAACGTTGCTAGAATGTTTTGTTATTGATAAGGTGTCATGATTGCAAATGATTGCAAGATGCCGCTAGGGTGTTGCTTAGTGGTTTCTAGGTTGTTATTGAGGTGTTGCTAGTTTGTTGTGGGTGGTTACTAGGAACTAATGGGTGGCAGCTATGGCATTGCCAAGCCGTTTCAAGGTGTTTGCTAGGATGTTGTATGTTCTTCACAGGGCATTGCTAGTTGGTTGCAAGGCGATGCTAGGTGTTACTAAGGGGTTGCTAGGCTGTTATTAAAGCATATGTAGGGTGCTAGGTGGGTGCTAGGTGTTCGCCGGGTAATAATATGGTGTTGATGGGATGTTGCTAGGTAGTTGCAAGGCACTGCAAGGGCATTGCTAGGTGGTTGCTAGCGACTACTGGGTGGTTGTTATGGTATTGCTAGGTAGTACTAGGTACAGTACTAAGGCGTTTTCTTGGTTGTTGCTATGCTACATCATTGAAAAGCCATTGCTAGGGGTTTTCTACAGTGTATAAACATAAAAAACAGCAATTACCAACTGATCCAAAACCTTGTTCTGGTGCAGAGGGTCTTCCTGGTTTCACCAATATACCTGGAGCTACAAGAGGTCAGATAAGAAAAATTGGCTGGTGGCACATTGGAATCTACAGCTTTTATGTAAAGTTCACATTAAAACACATCCACCCATAACATGCAGTTTAAACAGATAAACCACAAGCTGTACTTCAGAGAAGAGCATCACTCTCATCATTTGACCAAAATGTGCTTGGGAAAAGACTGTTAGTAGTATGAAGTATTAGCCACGTGCATTTTGTTGATAAACTAGTAAAAATGATATGTTTTCCAGCTATATACCAGCTGGATTATTCCGTGACTGCTGATACAGTTTAGTGTGCAGGGAAAACAAGCTGCTCACTTCAATTTGAGGACATTAGTGGAATAAGAGAAGAGAGAGCAATTACCTTGGTCATTAGCCATTTTGTCAGAGGATTCAGCTAGCAGGACAAAGCAGAAGGAGAGGAGACAGGTTAGAGGGGGAAAGGCGTGCAGTCAGAGCTAAGCAGGACCCTATGGGTGGCTTGTGCATGAGCCAGTATGAAAGTTTGGTGAGGTCAGGGTAAACGCAAAGGGTTAAGCTTTAGATTAGTTTAAAAACAGCGTATGTGCATATGGTAACTGAATACATTTCCCAATATTAAATCCTACTAATTATAATTTAGCAACCGAACCCTGCTGAAAAGAACAGCATGTAATTCAATACGTGTCCACTTTGGTTTAGGCTAGTTCATTATGGTCTATTTGGTCTCTTCTGGTTGATCAAGGACATCTTGCTGGTTAAGCCAGATAAGAAACCTGGTGGTTACACCAGTATCCCATTGTATTTTTGAAATCATAACCCAAAATATGTTGGTCTTTTCAGCAGGCAACAGTGATTGTGATTATTCATCAACATGAATGAGCTGGTTTACCTTTAGGAGTGCGGAACTGGGCAGCATCAGACATGGGACCCATCCCCTTAGAGTTACGTGCCTGGATCTTAAAGTAGTAGGTGGTATCAAGGGTCAGCTCCTGAATCTGATGGGTTAGCCTGTTCCCCACTACTGGCTCAATGACCCAGTCATGAACCTCTGCATTCACATCAGTGCTGTAGTAAATGATGTAACCTGGGAAGGCAGAGAAAAAGTGATACAAGGGCACATTGTAATGATAAAACAGGCAAGTTAAATCATCACTGTCTCTAACTGGTGATATATTTTTTATCTAACTTTGGCACCTGTTATCTTGCCATTGGCTTCTGAAGGTGGTTGCCAGTTGACGATGATGGTTCGTGGTCGTCCCTCTTTGCTCACTACTGTCACATCTTTAGGTGCAGAACTTGGGACTGGAGAAAAAGATAAAATAAATGAAGCCTACAAATGCAGAAATACCCTCACACTTTATGTAAATGTAAAGTTTATTGTTCATTGAGTACATTTACATGTACAACAACACTACTTGATGAGTCATTAAACTGAAACGATGAGGTCGCAACCTGTCCCATCTAAAGTACATACTTGTTTCAAAAGTTGTTCCATGTGCAGTCATGCTCCAGGTGCTGGTCCTCCGGCCCTTGGTCACCATGACCGAGAACTCGTATAAGGTGTTAGGTTTAAGACCAGTCACAGTGTGAGTTAGTGTGGTGGTATTAGCCACCTAAAATTAATAAATCAATGTCAGTGCTATAACAAGCAAAGATTCTCCACCTTATTTTGTTGGCAGACGCTGTGAGGAGCCTAGATTCTGCTAACCATACCTTAAACTTTGTGTTTGCAGGTATGTTGGTCTTCCAGCGCACTGTGTAGTAACGTGCATCTGTGATCTTCTGGTTCTTGGGCAGCGAGTTGTCCGCCCAGGTGACTTTGATGGTGTCGTGGCTCAGAACGGATGCCTGAACGCCCACTGGAGGCAGCATGGGTAAAGGGTCTGGTACTGGAGTGTATGGAGCATGGAAAAGTTCGTACAAATCAACATCAGGGTCTATGGGGTCTGCAAGCAAATTACACAATGTTCCATGGCAAAAAAATAAAAAGGTGAAAGGTGAAAAAAGGTGAGCGCGATTACACGTACAAGAGGAAGGTTTTAGGACGGGAGACATGTAACAAAGGGGGAGAACGGATTAATGGGTTAAAATGGGAGGTGAGGATGGGGGGATTGTGGAGGTGGGATTGGGAAAGGAGAAAGAGAGAAATATTGGATTAGAACAGAATATCAAGAGACAAAACCATCCAGAGCTACAGCTACATCTACAATGAGTTGAGGAACTACATCAGCTTGGTTCACTACCAGCTACATCACAAATAAAGGAGGAAAACAATCAGTCGGGCAGTGGGAGTTCATATACACAGAGCCTGGAATATAGTGCACAGCTGCTGAATTGTGAGCAAAACGGTTAGGACTTTGCTGATAGACCTTAGACTCAGAGTAATCCTCATCTAGAATTTTACATGGATAAAAACAATGCTGTTAGGGATAAACTATAGTTTTTACAATAAAGTGCACTGGATAATGGTCCTATATCACACTTATATACTTTTTTGATACTCATGATTCCTCTCTAAATGCCAATGTCAAATGTTAGAACTGCAATTAAATTTACTGTCCCTTATAGGCTATGTATTGTAAGGTTAGAAAATCTCAAATTATTATGTGTGCAAGATCTTAAGTGTTCAGCTAATGAAAAAAGGTTGATATCTGTTGCTCTAATGAATGAAGCTTATACTGCAATTTAACCAGATTCACAGAAGGAAGCAAATGAAAAGGTTTTTATTTTTCTTTCCTGTCTATTAATTTTTATTTGAGGTGTGGAATCAATGACCTTGTCTGAGTCAAAGTTTTGTAGATGCACCTTTTTTTTTTTTTTGATTATTCACCAAAGCTTTCAGATCATTTCAATGTGTGATGCAGCTCTGGTTTTACTTATATGATAGTGTCAAATACCAGCACAACAAATAAGTCTGGAAGTCTGATCCTTTTATAGATTTAAAGCACTTTGCCTGCCTTAAATCACCTGCTTTCCTAAGCGCTCCCTCCAAGAATAACAATTTGGAGTGGGAAAATATGCTCACCGGCTTTTATATGTGTGAAACTGAGAACATATTATTTCTGGCTTGAACATTTAACTGTTTTCAAATGGCAAAGTGGGCTATTTTCCACAGTGATGAAGCAGCCCCATCATGAGCACTATGTGAGGTTGAGCTCTGCTTGTTCTCTGGAATTCTGTTAAAGAGTGGAATATAAATAGATTCACTGTCGAACTAGCATGCAATGCCTAACAAAACACTACAAATAAAATGCAAAGTAACACACTATTTAGCATACAGTAATTCACTCACTGATTTCCTGGAAGTGCTGCTTTTCATAAAGTAACAGAATATTACAAAATATCTCTTATTTTAAGCTAAATGTGTATGTATATTCTGGTACTCTCAGAAGAGGCAAAACTGTCACCTTTATCTGTTAGTATAGATTACAACATTCTGTCTTAACGGTGGAAGAGACGCTCTGCAGGAGATCTTCAAAGCCCCTGCATCAGGTTTCTTTGAGTTCAGTTAAAGGTAAACCAGGTAAAATGAGAAATGCCATGTAGCACATTGCATGCTGGGAGGTAATAAGAGTGTACCATCGATCAAAACGGGAGGTGAGAAATTATCCGGAATTCAGAAAGTGGCCAGCTCAGTTTTTCATTCTTTCATTCCCTATGCAGTGTGAATCAATTCAATTCAAATCAAATTTATTTGTATAGCGCTTTTTTACAATACACATTGTTTCAAAGCAGCTTTACAGAAAACCAAGTTTCAAGATTTTTATTCGTCACATACATTTATGTGTCTACATTTCAAGTTCTTTTTTCAAGAATCAAGTTCTTGGCACTCTTTATGTATTATTGGTCATATTATGGACCTTAGTGAGCATAGACACCATATTTAATTTAATGCTAATAAAAACTAGCCAGTAAGGGATACAGTAGTTATTATTTTATAACCATATTGTTATACAACCACAAAATGTTGGACAAATTGTGCAGCCCTACAGACAGGCACAGTAAACCTGATTTTTTTTAAATCACATTTTAAAATGCAATCACAATTAAGATTTTTCCCTAAATCGTGCAGTCCCACCTTGATGTCAACCATTCAGTAGTCAAAATATTTCCAAAGGAAAAAAAATTATGTCCTCCTAAACCTTTCAGATGAAATATAAAACCAAAGTATGTTGATAAATTACTGGTTAAGATGGTACTTAATCCTAATTTTTTTACAACATGTAGAATGTTTCTAGTCAGCTAAACTCTTTAGGAAAACATTTAGCACTGCAGATCATACGAATGGCTATTCCATCTTGAACAACAACTCTATTTAGCTGTCATGTCAACATTCACTTCGATGGTGGAGTGACTCATTTCCTGGAATTGTCATGTTAAGATGTTCCTGTATGTCTGATAAGAGCAGTGCTTAATCAAACCTCTGCATCTTCATCTTCATTATGCACAGCGCTATTAAGCAGCGCTTCAGTTGTTAAGAGCAGATGGCTTTATCTGTATCTTATAATCATGAATATTCCTCTGGTTGCTAGGAAGCAGAAGCATTAGAGACCACAAGTCTACTGGAGAACTCTTAGGATGGTCTCTAATGACATCAAACACTCAACTACTAAGCATATCCATAATGTCAACATGATTACCCAGAAATAACAATAATGCAATCTTAGAAGAAATTTGGAGACATCAAGCTTATTGAGCTCTAATTAAAAACTTTTGTTCAACAGACAGGCAAGTGCAATGTTATTTTATAGTAAATGTGGCAATATTCTGCATTTTAGGAATACAGCAATGCCAAACAAGGATGAGTATGATGAAGCTGTAGGTGTGGTGTGTTATAAGGCTGAGTGGTGCCGGCCATGACCTACCTGATTGGGGTCGTGTGATAGCGCTCTCGTACACAGGGATTCCCTCCCCCACGTTGTTGAAGGCCTTCAGTGTGATAACGTAGTGCGAGCTGGGATCTGGCAGGGAGAAAGCCAATCATTTAGCTAATCAAGCCCGCAGCTCCTCTGAGAGCTTCAACCATATTCATCATCCTAGCAGGGGTGCATATTTAAACACCATTATTGATTCTAGCTCTCGTGTAATTAGATGAATTACGAAAACTTAAATTATGCTGTTTCTTCTGATGATTATTTTTCTTGTTCCTTCAAATGTAATTACAATGGGGTGGAGAGAGGGCTAAATCTCCCACTCTTGAGTAGCTACAATCCATTTACCCAGTTCTGTTTACTTTAATTCACTTCTAGAGGCAACAGAGCTATTTCTTCACTGTTACTTCATGTCATGAAGGTGTGAATGATTAGAAACGTAAATTAAAATTACCAATTCAGTTTACACTGAGCTTCCGAGGATAATATAGTTCCATGGCATTATAGGATATCGTAATATGGTAAAACCACTAATATGGTATCATCACAATAAGCATAAACCTTTGTTTAACTTTATTATGGTAGTACCATAGTATTCTTTGAATTAAGTACCAAGTATCAAGTACCATATTTTATGCATATGACAATAATTTGATATGTAATTATTTTGATACGTTGAGTTATTTTTACACAAGTTTTTATAGTCCTACATGGCAATAAATAAATAAAATTAATTAATTAATTAATTAAACATTTTCTGAAATATATTTTGAAATATTGTAGATTTACATAAATATATTTTGATGAATTTTACTTATATTTAATTAATTTTTAAAAACTTTTTAATACATTTTTAATTGAATTTATATGCTCAAACTCAAATGTTATTTAAATGATCAAACATTCAACTTAAATATTTATTTACTAAAAAGCATTTTAAAAATTACTTTCACCCAAAATGTATTTTCTTGCCCCTCAAAGCAGATTTTGTAATATATTTTTTCATAAACAAAGTATTTTTTTTCAAAGCAGAATTATTATAATGGAAGATCTTACTCAAGTTCTCAATGGTGTAGTATCTCTGTTTGTAGTCCACTTTAATGGTCTGGGCATGAGGGCTGCCGATCCCATAGCCGATAGTATAACCCCTCACCACAATGTCCTGGTTCTCTGGGGGCGTCCAGCTCACTACAATGCTGTTCACAAGTGGCCGCACGTGCAAGGAGCTCGGGACGTCTGGCACAGTTGTCTCTGAAACCAACGAACAAGCAAAATTACACTTCGTCATCCTAATCAAGCACCAGTGTCCACAAGATATCTGCCTGTTTTTACCATCCAGATCGCTCTCAAATGTCTCAGCAGTGGTCCAGTCTGTGGCCGGACCTGTGCCGTTGACCGTAATGGCAGACACTCGCAACATATATTCAGTGCCTCGCTGCAGACCTGAAAAATACAAGAAGAACTTCAATACAGGCTTTTGAATAGTGATCGACCGATATTGATATTTTATAACCGATACCGATACCAATTATTTGCATGTTTATGTGCCCGATAACCGATATGCAGAACTGATATTTATTTACTGTTATATTCACGAGACTAATGATGAGCATAGACAACAGACAGAATTAAATTTAGCACTTTTATTTCCAACATGCACTCATTCATGGCTGTATTATTTAACTCATGCAAAGCTGCGTCTTTATTGGGAGAGGACTTGACGGATTATCTTAGCCTACGTGACTCCGCCTTCATGAGGAGATGCGCATATAGACAACAGAGAGCGAATTAAATTCAGCACTTTTATTTCCAACATGCGCCCATTCATGGCTGCATATTATTTAATTCACGCAAAGTTACGTCTTTATTGGGACAGGACTTGACAAATTATTTTACGTGACTCCGTGAGTTCATCTCTATTTCTTCTAGCCAAGCTACGTAAACTGCATATCAGGCATTTATGTAATACATCTAATTTGTGCATTAATGGCTGTTATTTTAAATAAAGTTTACTAACTACAGTAAATCAAGTACCTGTGCACGCCGTTGTTGTTGCCTTGTTTCCCCTCAGACGCACTGCAATGTTGATCCTGCGCGCAATTCTCAAAACATCCACAAGATGGCGGTGTTTATCGGTGAATCGGATATGACAAAACCGATATCCGATTATTGTAAATCGATATATCGGTCGATCTCTACTTTTGAATCACTTGAATTTGGTTCTACAAATACATATTCACAAGCTTTGTGAAACAAATATCACTTTTCTGCTAAAAGTGCACAAATGAACTCGATTTTTATGTTTGTTTGCGCTTCCCAGGATGTTCAGGACGGTTCCTCGAGCGCCGCCAGTTTAAATCACTAACCCTACGCATGAGCAATAGTAAAAGTGAAGCACCACTTCTCAACCAACCAGTCAGCTCATTTCTCTGGAAACAAACAAACAGAAAGATGCTTCACAACGCTCCATGTTTCTAAATCCATTTACTGAGACAAGATCGATAACCACCCCCGCATAATCATCATTGGCTCTGCTGTACGACATACTGACCTACACGCTACAGCATTGCCTAGAGTGCTGATTTATAAAGGTCTGCTTCTACAAATTTGTATTACACTGGACTGACACAAACAACAAAATGAGAACTGACTGATTCCAGAGGGGAAAAGCAAAAAAAAAATGTTCATAATTTCACGTCTGATGCCATGGGCATGTTCTGGTTTTCACAGAGTGGAGGAATGCCTGCTGTCGTTAAATAAGCCAGAGGTTGTAATTGCTTTAAAATGTTAATAAGCGTCTGCTTAGTGTGTCGAATGCAAAAGTCAGAGCTGTTCCTACAGCCTTGTGGGAGACACTCCACTTCAAGCCTTTGAATTATCAAGCATCTCATTTCAACTCAAATGGAACAGAAAACAACCATTATGCTCTTTGATGCCAACCACAGCATGACTCCCATGAAGCTGTTGAAATCTATTTTGAATTTAATTCTCACTTTTGTTTCATTAATGGATAGAGTTTGTCACATGAGGCTTTAGTTTTTTGCAGGCTCATCTATTTTGTAATGTCTGAGAAATATATATTTTCCAGAGCCGTTGGTGGGGTTGACATGGCAGCTCAAAAGCACTGGTGTACAAGGGTATGGACAAAATTTACTCGTGCCTTTTAAAAAAAAATTCTCAACCAATGTGGGTTTTTGCAATGGCTGACACTTATGCCAGTATCGTGAGCAGGATGGCCAAGGACAGATACACTGGGGCTGTTAATAGATAAAAAAAAATAATCTAATTAATTACATACAGTAATTAATCATTCAAAACAGGATCAGGGCAGATGAATAAATGTGTCAATTTTGTTCATTATTTTTCGTAATTAATGGTGCTAAATTAACTTGAAGTAACTAAATTGACAGGCCTATAATAATATCTTATAATGTATGCATATTTTATATAATATATACATACATATATAATATTTATATAATATGTAAAAAATATATAATATGTAAATATATATATATATATATTTAATGAATTAATTATTAATACATTTTTAAATTCGTCAAATGAATCTATAAATTAAATATCTAGAAACTAAATTAATACTTACAAAATATTTACCACTTTTTTAATATACAATTTAAACAATAAAAAAAACTAAAAATATTTCCAAAAAAGTATTTTTATTTATTTATTTATGTATTTATTTATTTATTTTTTTTACATTATTTTGTCATTTTGAAAAAATGCAGAAATGACAGATTTTGCATTGTCAAGTCTGTCAGTAGATTTTGGAACTGAGCTGTCCATCAGTCAAATGACAGTTACTGGCCGAAGTCAATAGACCAATTATAGGTTTGTAAATATTCAGGATGCGCGCGCGTCATGGTTGCAAAAAACCCAGGAGAGATAGCCTTTACAGCTAGAGAATTTCACGGATACGGTACAAAATAGTTAGGTTTAAAAAGATTATAAATTATATTGATTAGATGTCATTTTCAAAATGTTCTCTGCATATTACAAGAGCTTGTCACCCAGCGATAAGCACTGTTATTCAACGAAATTGACGTTAGAGAGTGCGATAGTCTTACAGATCCGAAACAGGGATGACGATTTTTGTGGGCGGAGCCTATCTGGAGGCAGAAAATGACGGTTTTCAAGTGGCAGTCTATGGAGCCATGGAATAAAATAATTTAAAAAAGGTAAATTTGATTTTATATTTCAAAATTCTGACTTTATTCTCGCAATTCCGAGATTATATCTCACAATTCTAATAAGGAAAAACAACTCGTCATTCTCTCTTTTCCCCTCGGCTCTTCTGGCTTTTTCGTCACCGCGCTAGCTGGAGGCAAAACAAAGGGGAAACTGGAGGCGGCCAATTCAAACCAGCGCAGATTCAGCTACACAAGGATCTTAAAATATCGTCTTATTGTGATGTTGGGTGCCAGAAACAACGTAGTAGAGGCTCCAATTTTAAAGCATACCTGCTGCCACCGCCAGACAAAAAACTGACGACAGCTGTGGTTAAATGCGATAACACGAACGGACTGGACAGAAACGATAGTCAAAAATGCTCACGTTTGCAGCGCACACTTCTTGTCAGAAAAGGTTAAATAAAGAATTGTCTTTTGTTGTTATGTATTATGGTTTGTGTTACACGTCTAAAGATTTCTTATGCATCTCCCGACTATGACGTATGAAATAATGTCTCTGTGCATGTGTGTAAAACAACAAATTGACGATTTATATGCTTAATGATCTGTAATTGTATATACATTGTTGTGATTGATTGTGGCTGGAATTTTTAAGAACTTGGTAAGAAAAAAAATCATCAAATACAGAAAGTTCAAAATCAGTTTCTAATTTTTGTAATGTCACTGTAAGCTTACATCATTTACAAGAGGTATATACTTTAAAATAACTATTTGTATCATTACATGACACATACATCTTCAAATAATATATCCATCACATTGAATGTTTAACTTTTTTGTATTTTGGCCCAGTTCACTCTAATAATGTAGCTGTAAAAATAGTTGCCTGCTGAAACTGAAATAGCCTATATATGCATCTTCATGACTAGACAGACACAGGTGAGTTTCCCTTTATTATAACGTTACACGTTAGGTTTCTCTATAGATGTGAATGTAAGCTCCACCCACAGAAAAACGTCACAATGTTTACTAACAGAAAAAGGGTCTATAGCTTGAAAACAACCAAATATTTGTCAGTCCTTCTGAGTTTGAAGTGTTGTTCAGCTTACCATCTATGAGCTGATAGAGTTGCGATCCTGAAGTGATCTCCGCCGCCTCGCTCTTCCTCGTACCCTTCCTGTAGCGGATCTTGTAGCCGATGATCTCACCGTTCTGAGCATCTGCTGGTGGAGGCTGCCATCTGACCATGATGCTCTACAAAGTTTACACATTTGAGAAAACCAAAAACATCCTCAGCATCACACATTCTGATTTCCTTCCAGAGCAATAACCACAGTGTATCAAAGGGGAGAATTAGCGCTGCACCTCCTTCTGGGCACCTACAGTACATGCAAAGTCACCATAGTAACAAGCCTGAGTGTAGGCATCTAACCTAAGTCATCGTCTCCCCGAGGCATATATTAGAGAATGTGATCATCTTGCACATTAAGCATGCGCAAGTATATCAGTCCTGCAGCAGAGGGCATTGGGCGAGCAGGGACGCACCGAACCCATGAATAATAGATAAAGCTGTGCAGTGTAGAGGAGCCAGCGGGAACGCAGCTCAGGATGGATGGAAAAGGCTAGCTGCAGGGCCCACGGTGCCTGCTGGGATAATGAAGGCAGGGAGAGGGGCCGCCCAGCGTGGGTGGGGAATTAATTAATAGTATCCACAATTTGCCGTGTTCACGGCCCATGAGGGAATAAACCGAATTAAATCTGCACCATGTATGCAATTACTATATTTCAATTTTCTACCAACTCCAGTTTACCTCGCTAAATACTGCTTGTGTTCTCAGGCAAACAAACTTGTTTTAATTGACTTATGGGTCACAAGGGTGCACAGTGCTACCAGTGGAGGCCTCACATGCAGTAAGTCATTGTGCTCATTATACGCACCCAGACTGAATTCCCCGTCTGTTGCGTAGCACCCCAGGGCCACGCGAGGGGGTCCTGATACAGTACCGTAGAAGCCCACTAATTAACCATCTTATACAAAACTGAAAAAAGCTTCTGTCTGGGACTTAAAGCCTTCATTATTATTCAGTGCTAATTACTGAGCCATAAAAGCCATAAAACTGTGTGGATCGGTGTATACCCACAATGCAAAGTGACTGCAGTTGAACTGGATTGTTACAGTTTTGGAAGAAAATGCGAGTTATGCCTGTGCAAAACTTGCTGTCATTATGCTATGGTCCTCTTGGTAGTAAAATGTTGTTAGGTGGTTGCTAACATGTTCTGAATGGTTTATATGCTGTTGCTAGGGTTAGGGTTAGGGTTATTAAGACTTGTATGGCTTAATATAACGTAAATGATGTTTCTTACTGAAATATGTAGTGGAAAACACCTATGAAAGATTTACATTATTTAAAAACTCCACAAAGTTTTATACATATTTTGGACTGTGGGGGTGCCATTATTTCGATGATGTCAAATGGTTGCACTCGGTGAGCTACTGGCGCTACCTGTTGCTATTTTTACCGCAACACAACTTGGAAAATAAAATACTGATACGATGCCACATTGTGCGGCTTTTGGTTGTAATTTTCAGTCGAAGGGCTACAAGAGAAGCGATGTAAGTCTTCACTGCTTTCTTAGCGATAAGAAGAGGAGAAAAGAATGGGAAGATGCCTGTGGACGAATAAAACTTCCTGAAGACCCACGTCTTTGTTCTCTCCACTTTAGCTCTGATGCCTTTGAGGCTTTTAGTAGACCACAGCTACTGAAAGAGCTTACAAACGGCAGAGACAAGAAATGCTAGATGTCATCCTGGCAGGATGTAAACATGCCGAGACTTGTCATGACGCCGCAGACACTGAAGGAGTGTCTCAGTGCAGATTTTACTCAATATCCGGGGGCGTTTAGACACCTTGTCTGGAAAAATCGATGGTACAACATTTGGGTTAAGCCTACGCTTATATCCATTGCCACCTGTAAGCTTTTTTAGTAGCTGTGGTCTACTAAAAGTCTCAAAGGCATCAGGGCTAAAGTGGAGAGAACAAAGACGCGGGGCTTTAGGAAGTTTTAAATCTTTCATGGGTTTTCTACTACATATTTCAGTAAGAGACATCATTTACGTTATATTACACCATACAAGTCTTAATACCCAGGGTTCCCTTTAAGTCTTGACCTATAGACCAGAGAAACAATGCGCAGCCATCTTTAGAATTTTGCCATTGAACTTCGGTTTTTGTGGTAGCTCTATAGCATCGCTGTTGTAGCTGGTGAAGTGGATTTACTTATTGTAGAGTTATCATGTGCATAATGTTCGAAGCGGATGTCATAACAAATGTCAGTAGAGCGGGAAGATTTTAAAACAAGTGATTCATTCATAAATCTGTAAGATCTTACCTTTATGCTGTGGAAATACAAACCAGAAGAAAGAAGGTACAGAGCTACGTAAGGTCTATAGATGGGTTCTTTAATGTCTTGTTGAATGTTACGTTTTATTTAATATTTATTTAACATTAGTTTTATTTCATATATATACAGGTATATATATATATATATATATATATATATATATATACACACACATACATACATGCATGTATA
>NW_015539930.1:1695776-1700172 GCF_001515605.1 Sinocyclocheilus anshuiensis
ATGTTTTTTTGTCTGCCATCTGTTTTGCTTTGTCATTATTGTTTGTAAAATAGTCATACCAAGAAATAAATCTATGATGTTGTGGTCCCAAAATACGGCTAATATTTATCTTAATGTTCACATTATTATTATTATTATTAATATTATTCCTTTTTTGAGTAGACCATTTTAAGAAGAACATTCATGTCTGTAGCACTAATGGTTTTGTGCTTAAGTTAATATTTGTCACAAAAAATCTAATGATCTGATCTAATAATTTTCTACCCTATTGTGACATATTCAAGTGAAACAACTTCTCAAATGAGAAAAAATGTAAGGCGGGACCATAGACTGTATAAAAGCAGGGCGGGACCTCTAATGTTACCAAAATAAAATAAATGCTGTTCATGGAACTTCTATTCATCAAAGAATTCTGGAAAAAATTATCACCGTTTCCACAAAAATATTAAAACACCAAAAAGTGTTTGGAGCATTGACAATAATAAGAATCATTATTAATACTTGAGCAGCAAATCCGCATATTAGAATGATTTCTGGATCATGTGACACTGAAGACTGGAGTAATGATGCTGAAAATGTAGCTTTGATCACAGGAATAAATGACATTTTAATATATATTCAAATAGAAAGCAGTTATTTTAAATAGTAAAAATATTTCACAATATTTTTGCGTTTGCTGTATTTTGGATAAAGTAAATGCAGGCTTGGTGAGCAGAAGAGAATTCTTTGAAAAAAAAGATCTCACTGTTCAAATTTTTTAACTGGTAGTGTAGATATGTATCATTGCATCTAGTTGTTTTGGATAAGAATAAAACGTCAGGTCCGACAATATCATGTCTTTTTTAATTTAAATCTAGATTTATTCGCATTGGCCCAGGAAACCTCTATGAACACACTTGACTTGGCCAAAGAAATCATGGGGGACGAATTTACGTTTTATTAAAATGTGTTGTCGTATTCTACACTCATGGCGCGCACACACATTAGGATAGGTTAGATGCCTGCCTCCGCTGCGAGTCCCTATCAAGCACTTTACCGATTCAACAACTCTCTTATTCTCCTCCTGACTGGCTCTTTGGCCCGCATCACTCACCGCAGAGCAAGCATGTTCTTGATAAATCTACTGTGAAAATGTGGGAAAAGCCAACGAGGAAGAAGTTGGGGTGAAGCGATCTTTATATAGGCGGAGCAAAATACTTTATCGCTCCGTCTATAGCGCATTGTGATTGGGTGGTTTACGCTGTCAATACAGGAGACAAACCAATGGGCCACTGGCTGCTTGCTGTCGCTGCATGATGGTCCTTGGCAAAAAAAACGAAACATTCTGTCGGCCCCTTAAGTGCGTCGGCCCACCGGGAAAATGCCCGGTATGCCTGATTACCAGTCCAGCCCTGGCTGCGATTTTACTGTGAGTGACAGGTTGCTGGAGGACAGGGACTATTGTCCCACATCGCAGGGTTATTATAGTTAACTAAAACTAAAACCATTAAAAAAATAAATTAGTTTTAACTTAATATACTAAAATAGCTTCTTAAAATAAAACTAAAATAAAAATGAATAAAAACTATACAGACATACCTAAAAAAAAATGACAAAAACACTTAACAAAATTAATAAAACTTTAACAAAAAATAAACTGAAAAATAAAATATAAGTATAAAACAAATGACAAAATATCATAGTGTCTTAATGCCATTAAAATAACACTGCGGTCTCACATATTGTGAGAGGGAGGGGAAGTTATTTTGAATTAAATTTCATAAAAATATATTCCAAAATACATAAATAAGAATTGTCAGTTTTGATTTCACGGTGACTTTAATACTTTGGCTCTGGGGTTTGTTGAAATTCCAAGGATGTGCAAAAGCAAAAGTCATGCTTGCCCTAGCAAATACGATGAAATAAAAGTGCTAAATGCATTATTGCAGCCCAAGACACTTGTCTACATATGACTAGAAACATAAACAGACTCATGAATAAAACCAACAGAGGAAGACTCGTATTCCCCGGCAGCTAGACAAATATAAATTGTATCTCGACAAAGAGGGGGAGGTGAACACAGAGGAAGAATGAATGAGGATGTAAAGCTCTGTGATAGCATTCTAGCCGAGCACAGATGTGCTGCTCATCGCAGTTAAATCACAGCAACAGATGAGCGCCTTCATCAGAACTACTGTAGACTTTACCCAGCAGCAGCTGGTGGCACACAGCCCGAGCCCATACAACCTGACAGTCATACAGCCTTACCTTAGAGTTCAGCACTTCAAACGTCATGTTCTGTGGCGGAGCACTGGGGACTGAACAGAGGGAGAAGAGTATTAGTTCACATATCCTCAGCTTTTATTAAAGTAGACATATTATGCCCCTTTTTACAATATGTAATATAAGTCTCTGGTGTCCCCAGAATGTGTCTGTGAAGTTTCAGCTCAAAATACTCCACAGATCATTTATTATATCATTTTGAAAATGCCTATTTTGAGTGGAAGCAGAAACACGCTGTTTATCGTGCTGGTCCCTTTAAATGCAAATGAGCTGCTGCTCCCCGCCCCCTTTTCCAGAATAGAGCTGCGCCATTACAGCTCATACCTGCTAAACATCTGTTTTGGTTCTGATTATCATGTTTATCGCGCTGAAATAATGCATTTTAAACCATACGAGTTTAAACTTCTGATATACGGTTTTCTGAGCGCACACATCCGAAGCACACGGACAGAAAGCGGCTGTCACAGCATGTGAGTACTACACTAAGTTCTCATTCACACACAAGTTTACGTTAAAAACACACATCCACTGCTCTCTTGTCTCCTCTGAGGCTGGGACTCTAAACTGTGTTCTGTGCTTGTCTGTGCAGTCAAAGACAGAACAGTTAGCATGTTTTGCTCAAACTTTCGCCTTGGCATTAAAACTAGTACACCGTGGTCACTTGTGAAAACACAATAACGGTGCCATGGGTGTAAACCTACAGATTAAGGGGCGGTAATATTATAATGAGATCCCTTTGCCACGTCACCAAGGGAGCGAAATCTGATGCGCTCGTTTTTTCAGACGCTTGCAGAAAAAGGCTTCCCAAAACAAAGTTACTGGGTTAATCTTTTTCATGTTTCCTTGGTTGGTAGATGCACTGGGGACCTGATTATAGCACTTATGACCTGGAAAAGTCAGATTTTCATGATATGTCACCTTTAAGGCAAGGCACTGAGGTGAACAGGCTCAAATGTTTAACTAATGTTAATGTTTCGCCAGTTTATTATTCACAACACATTAAAGGGATAGTTCACCCCAAAATGAAAATTCTAAGAAATTTTGAAGAATTTTGGTAACCAAATAGTTGACGGTACCCATTGATTTCCACAGTATACAGTACAATGCAAGTCAATGGCTACCGTCAACTGTTTAATTACCTACATTCTTCAAAATATCTTCTTTTGTGCTCAACAGAAGAAATAAACTCATACAGGTTTGGAACAACTTGAACATGGTAAGAAAATGATCACAAAATTTTAATTTTTGGGGCGAATGAAGCCTTTAAGACAATTTTCTGTAATGTTATGTTCAAATATGCAATATGCAAATTATCTAATTAAATATACACTAATTTGCATATATTTCTAGAACAATAAACTGAATATTGCATATTGCATAGTTAAATTTTTTCGCTGACATATTAGTTAAAGGCTTTTACTGATGGGATCTCTCTTTTTATTGCTCCATAAATGAGAAAATACAGCCTGAAATGTTAAATTAATGTTAAATGATGTGAATGTTATATGTGCAAACCCTTCTGTAAAAACCTTCAGAATATAGACAGGAACAAAACTGCCAAGTTTTGTGTATGTAAGTCCTACTGAAGTCTAGATTTCAGGCTCATTGCATGAGAAAAAAACTAATTTTGAGAAAATAGCCTTTAAAGATAAGTATTGTAACTGAAATCCACAGACACAAATAGATAAAGTGTAATGACATAACAAATGAATGTACATTTTGGATATTTTCTTTCCACTAGACTGAAAAAAGACAACATCTCAAAACTGAGCAGAGCCTGAATGAACAATGGATTTGTCTGTAGTGTTTGGTCTTAAATGGCTCTCTGGTGGACTGGATTCTGATTCTGGTCAATACCAGCATTGAGTGGCCAAATATTTTTACATAATGACTACTAAACTTTACATTTCACCACTGTCCATGGCTTCTTTCATATATGTGACCCTGGACCACAAAACCAGTCTTAAGTCGCTGGGGTATATTTGTAGCAATAGCCAAAAATACATTGTATGGGTCAAAATTATTGATTTTTCTTTTATGCCAAAAATCATTAGGATGTTAAGTAAAGATCGTGTTCCATGAAGATATTTTGTAAATTTCCTACTGTAAATATATTAAAACTTTTGATTTTTGA
>NW_015539930.1:1701851-1720053 GCF_001515605.1 Sinocyclocheilus anshuiensis
CGCTCGTTTTTTCAGACGCTTGCAGAAAAAGGCTTACCAAAACAAAGTTACTGGGTTAATCTTTTTCATGTTTCCTTGGTTGGTAGATGCACTGGGGACCTGATTATAGCACTTATGACCTGGAAAAGTCAGATTTTCATGATATGTCACCTTTAAGGCAAGGCACTGAGGTGAACAGGCTCAAATGTTTAACTAATGTTAATGTTTCGCCAGTTTATTATTCACAACACATTAAAGGGATAGTTCACCCCAAAATGAAAATTCTAAGAAATTTTGAAGAATTTTGGTAACCAAATAGTTGACGGTACCCATTGATTTCCACAGTATACAGTACAATGCAAGTCAATGGCTACCGTCAACTGTTTAATTACCTACATTCTTCAAAATATCTTTTGTGCTCAACAGAAGAAATAAACTCATACAGGTTTGGAACAACTTGAACATGGTAAGAAAATGATCACAAAATTGTAATTTTTGGGGCGAATGAAGCCTTTAAGACAATTTTCTGTAATGTTATGTTCAAATATGCAAATGTTGCATTATCTAATTAAATATACACTAATTTGCATATATTTCTAGAACAATAAACTGAATATTGCATAAAACCTGGTTAAATTTTTTCGCTGACATATTAGTTAAAGGCTTTTACTGATGGGATCTCTCTTTTTATTGCTCCATAAATGAGAAAATACAGCCTGAAATGTTAAATTAATGTTAAATGATGTGAATGTTATATGTGCAAACCCTTCTGTAAAAACCTTCAGAATATAGACAGGAACAAAACTGCCAAGTTTTGTGTATGTAAGTCCTACTGAAGTCTAGATTTCAGGCTCATTGCATGAGAAAAAAACTAATTTTGAGAAAATAGCCTTTAAAGATAAGTATTGTAACTGAAATCCACAGACACAAATAGATAAAGTGTAATGACATAACAAATGAATGTACATTTTGGATATTTTCTTTCCACTAGACTGAAAAAAGACAACATCTCAAAACTGAGCAGAGCCTGAATGAACAATGGATTTGTCTGTAGTGTTTGGTCTTAAATGGCTCTCTGGTGGACTGGATTCTGATTCTGGTCAATACCAGCATTGAGTGGCCAAATATTTTTACATAATGACTACTAAACTTTACATTTCACCACTGTCCATGGCTTCTTTCATATATGTGACCCTGGACCACAAAACCAGTCTTAAGTCGCTGGGGGATATTTGTAGCAATAGCCAAAAATTGTGCATCTTTGGTTTCTCAAATGATTTGTGACACTGGACCACAAAATCAGTCTTAAGTCGCTGGGGTATATTTGTAGCAATAGCCAAAAATACATTGTATGGGTCAAAATTATAGATTTTTATTTTATGCCAAAAATCATTAAGATATTAAGTAAAGATCATGTTCCATGAAGATGTTTTGTGAATTTCCTACTGTAAATATATTCAAACTTAATTTTTGATTAGTAATATGCATTGCTAAGAACTTAATTTGGACAACTTTAAAGGCGATTTTCTCAATATTTTGATTTTTTTGCACCCTCAGATTCCAGATTTTCAATATAAGTTGTATCTCGGGCAAATATTGTCCTATCCTAACAAACCATACATTAATGGAGAGCTTATTTATTCAGCTTTCAGATGATGTATAAATCTCAATTTCGAAAAACTGACCCTTATGACTGGTTTTGTGGTCCAAGGTCACATATCTCATAGCACTACATCATGGCATTTTAATGCCATTTTCACCAACACAATTTAGAAAAGGTAATTGACACCATCTCACAGAAACTGTAAGAAAAATGGCCTAGGAAGAATAATTTTACAGTGAGCATAAAACTTTTAACAGGTGGCTAGAAGCTCACAAGTCCCCAGTTGAAGTATACAGTAATAACTACAAAATAAAGTTTCATGGGTGGTAACAAATTTTTATGCCCGGCAATTTTATATATTTTTTTTTATTTCACTGACAGGTCAATTCACTCACAACTGACAAGTGTGGCATAAAGTTAATTTTGGACCCTGGTGATATTGCTCTGTTGATGTAACTACAACAGGGATATAGATGATAGTTGGCTTACTGCTGATTTTGTTTATTGCCTAGTTGAGTTCTTGTAAGAGACCACTTATTATGATTATTTTGAGGAGCAAAAAAGTGCAGGGGTTTGGGGCAGAACGGAGGAAACTGACTAGCAAAACAAAACAAAAAGACAAGATTTATTATAAGTACCATCACAGTATGTGCGCACGGATATGTCCTCGGTGGACACTCCAGGTCCATGCTTGTTATAGGCCACCACTCTGAAACTGTACTCTGTGAACTTCTTCAGTCCAGTCATGGTGTATGACAGTGTGCTCACATCCAGATCCTGATAGAAAAGAGAGAGATTTTTACAAATATTTATACACTCCTCACTAGGAAGCTTTGGATAAAACCATCCGCTAAAGGAATGCATGAAAATGTAGTTACTAATATGAATATTATAAAAAACAACTTATACATGAATCTTTATATTTGGAATTGGGCTAGAAGTTTTCACTAATATAAAAATAAACAAAATCTAGTATAAAAATATACAAAAGCTTGTGCTCAGGATCTGTTCTCCACCATGAACATTTCACATGCATTATCAAATATCACAATGCTTTTATCCATGACATTACAGAGGCTGGGTGAAGATGCTTTTACCTGCTCACTGTCCATGCCCTTCTCCATGTAGTAGATTTTGTAGTTTTGGATCTCGCCATTGCCTGTGAGGGGCATGTCCCAGCTGAGACTCACTGTGCTGGGGGACGTGACCACTGCCTGTAAGTTTGGAGCAGGACCAGGTACCTGGACTATTAAATAGGAAGAAAATAAAATCAGAAATGTTATGTTTTGTCTTGTTTTGTTTTATTACTGGCACCTTTTTTGTCTATCACTGTTTTTCAAATAGAGGAAATGAAATCTCTCGAATAGAGAGAGATATCTCTTCTCGGCTGAGCATATGACAGTGGCATGGCAGAAAACAGACTAACACACGCCAGCTCAAACTGCAAGACTGACGTTATTTAATTTCCTTAGCAGAGCGGAGAGAATGGAAATGAGATTCTATGTTGCTTAACTTTTGTTTACTTGCTAGGGTCATGAATCATTACATTCAATTATAGGCTCCGATGAGTGTCCGTTAAATCTGTTGTTTTTCTAACACGCTCACAACTGACATGCCTTCAGGGAGTCATCATGTAGGGCCAATCTAAACTGAGCTCTACATTAAATGAAATATAGTATAATGTAAATAGCATGGACATAAAACAACTGGCCAATTTGTAAATAAGTTAGCATGTAGTCGTTTAGCAGACACTTTTATCCAAAGCGACCCACAATACACTTATTACAGGAACAATCCCACTGGAGAATCCTGGTGTTGAAGGAATAGTTCACCAAAAATTGATTCTTTCATAATTTACTACCTGTGTGGCTTTATTTCTTCCATGTAACCCAAAAGAAGAAATTATGAATAATGTTCATGCTGCTCGTTTTCATTAAACAAAAGCATAGAGTGACCACCACTGTGAAAAAAGCACACTTTGGCATTATTTTAAAATAAGTATGTATTACAGAAATAATATACTTAGAATAGAAAATGCTTAATTGTGAACTGAACTGCATGTTAATTGCAATTACATGAAAATGTATTATAGTTTAAATTCATATTACCATAAATGCAATTAGCTGAACTTTAGAGAGCTTTTTGTACATCTACATATGCAATTTCATAATTACTTATACTGTCTTCGAAATATGGGCAGTAATGTGTACTGCCAAAATTACTGACAAGCATTTATGATAAATTAAAATATACTTTAATGCTATTTCTAGTGAAACTTGTATTTGATGCATTTAAATATATTTGTAATTACAGATTTGTTGCAATTTAGTACACATTTAAAACATATCACCTTTAAACAGTAATACTGAATAACACACTACTGTTCAAATTATAATCAAATACTTTTCATGTGCTTTTTGTATGTTAGTCAACACATCAAAATATGTGTACTTTAAATCACAACAAAAGATTATTAAAAGATAATGATTAAAAATGTACTTTAAAGTAGAACTTTTAATTTGACATTATTCCAAAGTGCACTTTTTAAAAATGTACTTTAGTGTGAAAGTGTATTCTCTTTAAGTACACATAAGAGGCCTTTTATTTGTATTAATATTATATTATCTGCAAGTGCAAGCTTTTTAAAAATATATTTTTAAGATTTGAAATACACTACAAGTGCACATTCAATACAATTAAGCACAACTTTTTAAAAAAATGCAGGGACTGTCAAGACCCCAAAAATTACAAAATGCCATAAAAAAATTGTTTTATATAAGAAACAGGCTAAAATATAGGTAATTATTTGCTAAAAATCACCATAAAGTGACCATATGGCTTGAAATATAACCTACAAATAGTACAAACTTCCTTTTTGGTGCTTTTATGTCCTTTCTGGAACATGACAGTCTCTGGTCTCTCACTATACTTTCATTGTATGGGGAAGAGCAGCATGAATGCTCCTCAAAACATCTCCTTTTGGGTTCCACAGGGGCTTGAACCAGCAACAAACAACCAGCAAGTTCTAGCCACTTCGCCACATGTTTGCAACAACTGTTTAAATACATTCATCCAGTTTTGGTTACCCTGAACCACCTTTCATGCTCGAGCTCTAAAATAAACTGCATTTGGTGTCTTACATGAATCACTTTTCAAACTCTGATCACGCATTTCTGGCATCTCAAACGACAGAGAGATATCACTTTATCTCAGTTCCACAGACATTCATTCTGTCCAACTTCAACGCTTGCTTTTGATACTGATGTCTTACAGGATGGGAAGGATTAAGTCCTACACTAGATTAAGTGCGCTGTATGAGTGTGTATGTGTGTGCGTACAGTAGATGACTTGGGTTCTGATTCATTCATAATGTTCATAGCAATATGTGTGTCAGCCTCAGAGGCCGATCCCTAGCAGCAGGATTCCAGGGAGTGCCAGAATCCTGCTAACACACATTATAAAGTGCTTATAGCAGTCAGAGCCAAGGACGCACAGAGGAGCAAGTCTGACCCAGAAACCGCTTCTCCTGTGCTGTGTCTGGGCTGATAATGTTTCATGTTGATGGAGTCTGGCCATATACCTTCAGCGATGTTCAAGAGGTGTAGTATTTGCTTAAAAGCCAGCAGATGTTTACTTGTGCTTACCTATATAATGAGATTTTAAACTGACATGGAAGCATTGGGGAGGTTTTGGGAAACAAAACCTCCAGAGAAAATGTTCAGCGTAATCTCATAGGCCCAAAACATATTCTTAAAAAGCATTTGAGACACTAGCTACGCAAGCTTGATTTCATGCATTATAGCCATTAGAGCTTAATTCGTAATGCAACTGTGTTAAGTCAGTAAACATCAGATTTTAATTAGTCCATAAATCTCATTTAAACACATTCTGATTGGATAAGTATGTTAACAGGAAGTGGAGATCTTACCTTCAGGCTGGGTGGCGACCCTCAGAGGCGCTGAGCTCTCTCCAGGGCCGTTTCTGTTGTGGGCCACCACGCGGAAGGAGTACTTGGTGTCTGGCATGAGGTTCTGAATGGTGACTTGCATTTCTCCTGGACGGCTGGTGTTCACTATCCTCTCCCTATACAGCATCAGAGAAACAAACGTGATATGAGACTGAAACAGGAGCTGACTGCTGATTCGTTGGTTCAGAGCTTCTCTTATTTTTCTGTAGTCAATAACAGCTCATACAGAATGGCATTATAAATATTAATAAGAACAACATGTAACTTAAAATAATAGCAACAAAAACAACAGAATATCATCAATAGCATGCATAATTAAAGGCTTCTTGGAGGGTGAACGTCATGAAAACATGTCTGGATTACATTTCACTACAGTCAAAATTAAATGTATTACATTTTTATTACATAATTATATAAGTACTATATATATTTCATTTTATATAAAACATTATATTTATTTATTTGCCTAAAAAGTAAGCCAGTTTTGTGCAATTCATTTTTTATTTTGCATTAATATTTTTATTGACAAGGAAGCACAAAAAAAATCTTATTACCATAATGCATCTGTATTTTTACCTCGTTTTTTTTTTGTAATTGTCATTATACTCAATAGTGATTCTCATTAGATTCTCTTTACTGTAATGCAATGTTTTTTAAAGTAATTTTTTAAATAGTAACATAAATACTAATACATTTATTTACTTAAATATGCATCACAACAAGTGATTTACGAGTTAAATGTGAAATAATATATTCCAGTAATGTCAGTTACATTATTAGATTTTTTTTTCTCCAGGTAGTGAGATGGGGGATTGGGGGATAATGTAAAACAAGCTTAATTTTTCTTAAACAAAATATAATTTCTACATTTAATTCTTTTGATATTAGGATTAAACAGATATTCTTTACAGGTTTTGTAAGATTCACCAAAAAATATAAATAAATAAATAAATAAATTGCAGGTACAATACCATTCAAACTAGGTCCTTTTTCATGTTTTTGAAAGACGTCTCTTATGCTCACCAAGGTTGCATTTATTTGATCAAAAATACAGTAAAGGCACTAATATTGTGAAATATCATTACAATTTAAAATAGTTTTCTATTTTAATATATATATATTTTTTAATTATTTATTCCTGTGCTGGCAAAGCAGCTGTTACTCCAGTCTTCAGTGTCACATGATCCTTCAGAAAACATTCTGATTTGGTGCTCAAGAAATATTATTATCAATATTAAAAAAATTGTGCTGAGGATTCATTGATGAGTAGAAAGTGCAAAAGAACAGCATTTATTATGTTTACTATAATTTTGTATTAATTTAATACATCATTGTTGAATAAAATTTGTTAAAAAAAATCTTTCTGACCCCAAACTTTGGAAGAGTACTGTATGTGTGTGTGTGTGTATGACACATATATAAATGCCCTGCCTGTTATTGCCCTCCAGGCTGTAGTAGACTGAGTAGGTGACATCATCTCCATGCGGTTCAGCAGGAAGGCGCCAGGTCAGCTTGATGAAGCGGGTGGAGACCAGGGAGGCCACAACGTCACGGGGGGCGGAGGGTGTGGGACCAGCGCTGCCTCTGGAGCCTGGCATTAGACGGTCAGTAGTGGCACGGGTCAGTGAGGTGGGAGGGGGGGAGGGGATGGTTACATCTTTGAGTGCAGACAGTGGAGGGGGTGAGTGAAAGCAGAAATAAAGGGTGGAGACGGGTGTTTAGTAAAATCACACAGAAATTCAGGGAAGGAGGAAAGGAGAGCATAACAAAAGAGAACAGAACAGAGGGAACACATAAAAGGGAAAAAAAAAAAAAAACATAACACAATGGCGTCCATGACAGGAAATCAACAAAACAGTGAAATAATCACAAAGAAACATGAAAAATGCAATCATAATGGAAGAATGTCGGGCATGTAGTTGGAAAACAAATGGCTGAAGTGGAAAAAATGATGGAAAGCTGAATTGCAGGAGGCATATTTTTGAATTTTTCACTCTTAAAAGAGTAGTTCACCTCAAAATGACATAAAAAAATTCACAATGTTATTCACTAAAACTATTGTACTACAGTATAGCTACCAAATGGCATTTGCAGAACCCAAATGCACTTGGTTTCATAAACATGTGCCAAGGTTTCATAACTATGCACTGTACACATGCACAAATGAGATTTCAGCATCAATGACATCAAAAACCTTACATGGCGCTGCAGCATTCTTGCAGCATATTTGATTGTAGGGAAGAGAAAGATTTTCTGTCAATGTCATATGGGTTTGGATGTAGGTGAGTGAATGAATAAAAATATTTCTTTTTGTGTAAACTAAACAACTAAAAATCCAAGCTGATCCAAAGAAGAATGAGGCACGGAGGCCATCCATTTTAATCACTAACATACATCTAAAGGTCCAAGGCTCTACGATCTTCACACAGATATGCACAATATTTCATGCTGAGGCCTCTGTGGTTAAATCTAGGAATGTCTGACTGTTGTTTTCTAGCAGTGGAGTGAAACTTGACACAAAGCAGCTCTAAAAATGTGTCAAGATTATTTGCTTTTGTGGACTGCAATAAAGTTGCGCTTTTGGCAACAGCAACTCTTTGAATTAAACAAACTGTGTTTCATTTGCATCTGCCAAAAAAGCAGCCATGGAAGGACTGAACATCAAGCGAACATTATATGTATGATTGATGTCCCGTTTCATTCAAAAATGATTCGCTGACTGTGGATGACAATAACGTGAGTAGGTAAAGAAACGACTAAAACAAGTAAAAATCTGGTTCTTTTTTTCTCTATGCTAACCAGACTGAAACACAATCAGCATGCAGCACCAGAGAAAATATCTAATCTCATTTCCATCAAAAAATCATGTCAAAAAGATCAATAAAACTTATGAGGCTCATGATTCAAAAGGCAGAGAATTTCTGATAATATCTCTCTCTCTCTCTCTAAAAAAAAGGACAATATTGTGGAATTGTACAGGAAATAAAACTCACAAATGAAAACAATAAAACCAAAACATGGGGAGTGAACAGAGACTAAAAACAAATGGATTGCAAGAAACCCAAGTATGGAAACGAAAACCAGAGATTTCGATATGAAATCAAACAAAGAGCAAATTGTCTGAGCTGTGTTTATACACATTGATTTTAAAGCTAATATTCTCATTTGTTTCTTATATGTACCCTAAGGAATTTTAGGAGAAACATAACATAAAATATATATTCAATAAGTCTCCTGAGTTATGAAAGAGAACAATACAGTTTCCCTCTGCTTGTTAACTGAGGGTTTAAAAGTACCATATAATGCTGAAGAAAAAAAAAAAGAACAGCAAGATGCATTATGTTATATATATATATTATTCTGAACTGCATTCAGCTCTGAACAGTCAGTGGGAGAAGAGACTGATAATGCAGACCTGTATAATATGCACTAATAGCGGCACTCATTAGCTTATAGCTTCCCCTAAATGACAAGATCCATTAGAAGGAGAGCAAATTAAACATTAGTTGTAGCAATTACAGTTTTCCACAAAGACGAGCCATCAATGTTCATCTGTCTAGCCGCAGGGAGAAAAACATTCTCTCTGTAGTTTTTCTTCTCCTTCTGGTTCACTTGGCAGCCATTTTGCTAAAATAAGGGGGCAGCTGTTTTCTAGTCATATAAGTACAGTTTTTATGAACTTGATTATGGAAAGAATGGCAAAACTTGCATTCAGAAACATGCCAAATCATCAATAAAATCAACAGCATCATAAAAGTAGCTCAAATTATGCTCCAGCTAATCTGCATTTGTATTCTAGACCAGGTGATGGCTGTTTTGGGAGTATTTTGTTTGCATGCTGTCATTCAGAATTCAGTTTTTTAAAGTTCTCACAATGCTAAGGCCTGTTTAAACCAACAAGAATGTTTGATCCAACTTTTGTGAATCAATGCGTAAACAAAGGCAGATTGGTTGAATGAAATGAATGAAAGCACTGTGTAACTTTTCGTTTCTGACACCTTGTCACAGAGAAGAAAGTGTTTTCAAACGGTATGTTTTTTGTATTCTCTATGTTTTAATGGTGTAATGTTTCTCTATGGTTTTTATCAAACAACACCAAATACAAGAGTACAGAGACAAGAGAGACAGATACATCCTCTGCTATTCACGGTCACTTAGCAAAACAGTTTGTTCGTGAGAACCACCACCAAGACATAGTTTAATGTAACTGCAAGCGGCTCTGGGCACGTGAAGAAAAGGACAAATCTTATTGGCTGGCAGACATTAGAACATCCATGTCGCATTGCCGGCATGAGAATGTTTGTGTCAGTCTCAACAGACACATTAACAGCCATTCATTCAATTCATTCATTCAGTGTTTACTGTGCCAACTTGAGTATTTGACTTGGTGTGAACAGACGTTTAGGAGTAAACTGTTTTAGGGGCTGTTCAATAGCAACATATCAAAAAACAGCACAAGATGCTAAAGTAACAGGGATATGTGATGCAAAGATCAAAAATCTCAAACTACTCTACACAGAAAAACTATTAAAAAACACCAAGCTGACGTTTTAATGACTTTAATGACTAAAAGGTTTTTTAAAACATACATTTATTCAACTAGGAGGTTATCAGGATGAACACAACCATCAGCTTCAACAGTCTCCTAAGTGTCTGTCTGATGGTGAACGCAGTCATGTGATGTACGGTGGTGAGCAGCAGAAGATTAATACCGATTCTATTCATAGCAGAGAGCAATAGCTGCTGCCATTGGAACAGATGGTGACTTCGCCTTATTAATGATACACACTGAAGCTAAGCAAAAAGGTCACAAGGCCTTTGGTGTGTGAATGGAAATGCAAAAGGATTATTGTTAACTCCATGTTTGCTGTAAATCGATGTAATTATGATTTTAATACTAAGCAAATGGTATTTCGGGAATATGCAAATTAAAACAGAAATGGCTGCTCAGAGCAATAATGGTTATGTACTATGTAGGTCACCAAGAATCATGAGGATATGGGAAAAATATAAATGTAGGAAAGATTGCCTCATTCACCTCCATGTACTTATGATGTCGCTATCTGAGAGAGGGAGTGCAGTGCACTGCTAATGACCACCTAAAAGCTCCTGCTTTCATTTTACACAGATGGGTATGGACTGAAACGGTCACGGTACAGGAGATGCGACAGTTCCCGCTGCACACATAAAGACTTCATCCACTGGCAGTAAATCTTACACCCTCTACTATTGATCTGAGGGAACATGCTATTATCGTGAGGGGTCTGGAAGGGCTTGAAGGCTTCCTCATATTGTGTGGAGGCATAAAAACTGGGTTATTTCATTTATTCTCACTGAGCTTCGTGTTCTTCACCTGTACTCATGTCATAACATGACAGGATCGACTGCTGCTGAAATGCGGAGGAGCTCTTGATTTATAGACCCTAGCTAAAAGCCCCATATGAGTGTTTTGAAGAGAATATAACTTTTAAAAACACAAAACTTTTAAAAACAGACAGTTTGCTATATGTGAGCACAGAGGACATTGGAAAAATGTAATCATAAAATATATACAGTTAGGTACGTTGTTAACTTCAGTCACATAAAGGAGAGAACATTTTGAATAGAACAAAAAGTTGAAAGAATAACAAGAAAAGAGGGCTATTTGCATAATTTAGCATTACAATGTGACAGGATTACAAAACAATTTCCACTGCAATTTGCCGCATAAACCATTTTGGGTCACACTAAAATTATCAGAGACTCTCTTTCCAACCGTTACGCATTGCCATCATGTGTTAATGTATTTGTAGTTTTGACATCAAAACAGAAGTGATTTCTGAGCCATTTCTGCAGCTTGAAATTGATAAATGGAGTGGGCAGAATGTTTTGAGTTAAAGTTACAGTATGTTTTCATTGTGCATACAATTCTAAAAGTAAAACGATCACACCAGTTTTATTTTTCTTTGATTTTTTTTTAGATTCATTAGATATTTCATGATATCTTCAGGCTTTTCTTGACAACATGTGACCCTGGACCACAAAACCAGGCTTAAGTCGCTTGGGTATATTTTTAGTAATAGCCAAAAAAACATTGTATAGGTCAAAATTATCGATTTTTCTTTTATGCCAAAAATCATTAGGATAAAGATCATGTTCCATGAAGATATTTTGTAAATTTCTTACCGTAAACATATCAAAACTTAATTTTTGATTAGTAATATGCATTGCTAAGAACTTCATTTGGACAACTTTAAAGGCGATTTTCTCAGTATTTAGATTTTTTTGCACCCTCAGATTCCAGATTTTCAAATAGCTGTATCTCGGCCAAATACCATACATCAATGGAAAGCCTATTTATTCAGCTTTCAGATGATGTATAAATCTAAATTTAAAAAAATTGACCCTTATGACTGGTTTTGTGGTCCAGGGTCACATATAATCTATGATTTTGTTGTAGCAAATAAAGCCAAAGCAAGCAAAGGAAGCAAAAAGTAGCATTTGTTTAATAAGCAGAGTTACTGTGATATTCAAGAAGCCAAGTTTACGCTAGTCTTTGTCATTTTTCATTGGAGATATGGCTGGCTCGCAGCGATTTTGCATTGGATCTGAAGCAGGCACCATTGCAGCAGTGACAGCAGTCTATCTCTTCAAAGTAAACATCATGAATACGAGAGGATGATGGATTAAAGGCCATCAACACCCCTGTTGAGATTAAATAGGTCTCTCATGTGATGGAGAGCAGCGCACCATCTCCTGAGACATCTTGCTTCCATAGTCTGAGAGATGAAAGCTGGAGCAGATCTAGGGGGAGGCACGGGCACCTCGGCGGGACGTACCGCCCAGCACGAAAGCACAGGATTATGGGTCGCAGCATGATGCTGGCAGGGGTTTCCTCGGTGTTTGCTGGGAAGGCAGACGCCCATCTGGCATGTCATTACTGTATGTCTATACCCAGTCATCTCGGCCCAGCTATAGCAGGCCCCCATTCCCTCTTGCACCTGCTAAACCTCCGGCTGCTTCATCAAAGAGCATCAGTCCTCGTGCTCAAGTCCATCAGTTCAATCATTTATTTTCTGACATGCACTTTAGTCCTAATTGTCATGCCCAGTCACAATACCAAAAATATCACTGTGCTACTTTGAGAAGCTTTGGCTGGGCGTATTTGTACGTACGCACTTTGTTTGAATAGCAAGCTAACATCAAACATGAGATTATTATATCACACTAAATCACGGTGGAGTTCTGGATGAGAATTCACAAAATACAATTTAGAATTTTAAACTGTATTTCCGCAAACCCATGGACTTTTTATATCTGTGATAGTTGTTGTTTCTCCTACAAATTTTTGATTCCACAGAAACACCCTTCTTAAAAAAAAATAAAAAATTAGTTAACATGAACTAAGCATGAACAGTACTTCTACAGCATTTATTGATCTTAGTTCATGTTAATTCCAACATTTACTAACACATTATTAAAGTCAAAAGTTGTATTTGTTAACATTAGTTAATGCACTGTGAACTAACATGAACAAACAATGAATAACTGTATTTTCATTAACTAACATTAATAAATATTGTAACCAATGTATTGTTCATTGTTAGTTCATGTTAGTTAATACATTAACTAGTGTTAACAAATGACACCTTATTGTAGTGTTACCTATGTTTTTAAAGAACATTACTTCTTGATGCTTTTTCAGCATCTTAAAAAACATCAAAAAAGTGCACATTCATTGCAGCACCAAAAATATTCTACTCACAGCTGATATTTACCTTAATTTGTCACGTCACATACACTATTTCATCTTAAACGTGCTCTTCACTGACACTATTGTCTACATTTTGAAAAAAAAAATCTTATTGAAGGCAAAATGTTTCTTTGTGGTATAAATAATGCCACAAATGCAAGACAATTTTTGAAAATAAATAATTTCTGCACATTAATTATTGAAATGGTTTGTCTCTCTTAGTTTAGATTTTCATAGTTTTAAACGTAATAATTCACATTTTTTTGTTTTATTGTCAAATTGTGAAATTTTGTAAGTCTGTGTCTGGATAAGTGTAGAACAATAAAGTCTAAACATAAAAGGACATTCAAAAGTAGCGAAAATGAATGATGAAGTCATGGCCAACAAATCCATATCAGTGTGATCTATAACAAAGTTTTATGTCTGAAGCTGAAGAAACTTACACTCTGTAATAAGCTTGAATCTAGTATTGCATTCTGAAAATGGCTTTTTGGTACCATCATAAAACTAGTTTATTAATTTTTTTTGGTGACATTACATTTCTTGATTCTCCAACAGAATAATTCCTTCGAGTTTAGTTACAGCTACAGGCGTTATAATGTCAACTAAATCACATCAATATTCCAACCAGTGAGTGATGAATCTTGTAAACAAAGCAGAGATGTTGGAAAGCAGCTAGAGGGCTCTTTCTGTGGCCATAAATAAGTGAAGCATATTTGCTCTGCTGTTAGCCGAGTCTGGCACACAGGCCTAGTTAAAGTGTCATATGAACACAGTGAGAAGCCTCAGCGGAGACATACTATTTATGTTTTATGGCTCCACAGGCTCTACAGCTAAGATATAAACATAAATATAGCCCAAATCAGCATTGTATGCTCTCAGATCAATCACTCCGTCTTCCATTGTGATCAGACACACATCGAAGCTTCATCAATCATTTTTCTACAAACATACCTGGTACTGAAGCCCACTTGAAAGTCCAGTAACAACTAGTGGTATTTTTACTTTGTAAATGTACTTGAGTACATTTTCAGGTATCTGTACTTTTATATTGAGAAACTTTTATTTTTACTTCAATACATTCCAAAGCATAATATATCATACTTTTTACTCCACTACATTTCTTAAAAACACATCATTCCTCATTATTTTGAAATTGAGAAATCATCACCCGCTCCGAGACATGACACTGGTGTCCGATTCGCGAGCGAGCTGATTCTTTTCAATGAACCTGTTAAATTAGTCTGCAAATTGCACTGAACGATTCATTCGTGAATTGGACTGATCAGATTGCAGCTATTACAACTCAACTGATTCAAATGATCTGGTCAGAGCGAGTCTCCAGTTAACAATTCAGTGAATTGATTCAGAGCTTGCATGCGTGACTGATGGTGTGAAAAGTTTGTTACTAAAGCCGAATTTTAGGATTTATTATTGTAAATGAAAATAATTTTTAAGTCACAACTGTCGATTGCTTGCGAGTTAAATCTGCTGTGAAAGGGCGAGCTGTTTAAGCCCACTGTATGAAATGCTTGAATGCGAACATGTCCATTTGTGTATCACCATCTCAACAGTAGAGCCCGACCGATATGGGTTTTTTGGGGCCGATACCGATACCGATATTAGGGAGTACAAAAAAAGCCGATACCGATATATCGGCCGATATTCTTTGTGTATATTATAGTACAGTACCAGTCAAAAGTTTGGACACTTCCCCATTCGTGTGTCCAAACATTTGACTGGTACTATATATAGAATACAGTATATACATAAACAGAATATATATACATAAACACATTTTTTGCAATGATCACTCAAATGTGGTGATCAAACATTTATAATGGTAACAGAGATATGTAAGGGCATTTAACAATTTAACAATAAACTTGCGATGAGTGCGATGCACAAAGTAACGGGGTGTTAGTTGTAACACACGTGGTTTGAATATTTCTTTTACCATAGTAACATTTAAATTCTGGCTTAAGTAAATTTTTTATCTCAGTTTTTATTATTCATTTAAAATTAGACAAATCTGCTATTATTTTAATCTCCAATCTGTTATTTATCAGTTCAGATACCCCCGGGATCGCTAGATCGGTCGGCGCCGGACCGAGAATTTAACCACCCCGTAACTCCCGAACCCCGGGGGCTATCCACGCGGGGGTGGTTTCATTTGAAAGAGGGCCCCGAGACGTACACTCAATTCGCATTCGAGAGGTTTCCTTGAGCTGAAGAGATCCCCCGAATTTGGTGCGGATTTGCCGCGCCGTTATGAAGATATGGCCGTTCAAAGTTTCAATGGTTTTCCATT
This sequence comes from Sinocyclocheilus anshuiensis, assembly GCF_001515605.1. Taxonomy (NCBI): domain Eukaryota; kingdom Metazoa; phylum Chordata; class Actinopteri; order Cypriniformes; family Cyprinidae; genus Sinocyclocheilus; species Sinocyclocheilus anshuiensis. The sequence goes on from NW_015539930.1 coordinate 1,717,444, forward strand.
GACTTAAGCTTTAAAGCGTTTCATCCAGGTCGCCAGTAGCAAACAATGGAGCGCGCTCTGCTGGACAAACTAAGTTATTACACCATTTCAAGCATTTTATCTGCATTATATGTTCTGTAAAAAAAATTGTCATATCGGCGGCATATTCGCCGATACCGATATATCGGCGACAGGCTCCTATCGGCCGATAATATCGGCAAAACGATATATCGGTCGGGCTCTACTCAACAGGGTAGGTTTTAGGTAAAAATGAAACGTAATAAAATAACTCAAATGAATGTCCATGCATCTTCCCCGAAGCGGTTTCAAATGAGCTTCAAACTAATATGTTTGAGTAGCGTTCTTGAAATTGTATACATTTTGCCCTGTGACATCTGTTTTTGCAGTATATTGTTTGTCAACACATTGTTTCTCCTCATTTTTAAAAACATTTCCTCCACTCCATTACCCTTCACATCACTGCTGGAGTGGCTGCTGCACAACCTGCAGATTAACCCGCAGAAAAATGCAACTCTGTCTAGAAACAGATGCAGGGAAATGGGTTTTGTGGGATGTTTGTGCCTTACGAGGTTTTTGGAAGTGAAAGAATAAAGAGCCAAAAAAGATAAATGTTTTTTTTTCCAGTTGCCATGAATCCTTAGTAATAATAATTCACTACCAGGAAAACAAGCATTCAAATGCAAATATGGAATTAACATTAATCTGGGAGAAAAAAACAAGCTCAAAGAGTGAGAGAGCATCAAATTGTCAGGTCACGTCCTGATCTCATACCAGCTATATGACTAACACTTTTTTTTAAAGCTTGTGGTGATGCAAATTTTTCATAGTACTGCTCTGCTGCTCCACAAAATCTCTACAAAAATTCAAAAAGTTGATTACAATGTGGTTAAAAATGTTATGCTTCTTGTGCAAAAATCAACACCATATGAGCACTGAGCACCAGAACGGCCAGGCATAAGAACAGTTTCCTCCCTCAGGCAATCTATCTCATGAACAGTTAACTTTGCAATAAACGTGTAATACACAACACTATTTATACATTTATGTTTTTAACACACACACACACACACACACACACACACACACACACTTCTTTTTTACATTTCCTTGCATTCGTACATAACATAACTGTACACACAAATACCATCTATTGTCTATTTTGTATATTGTGTATTTTTTTAAAAATATTTTGTCTATTGTTATATTTCCTATTTACTTATCCTATTTTTTAAATTCTTTTTATTATCTGTGTCTTGTCTTGTCACCGTCATTCTCTTTGTGCTGTGGAAGCTTCTGTCACCAAAACAAATTCCTCGTATGAGTAAACATACCTGGGAATAAAGCTCTTTCTGATTCTGATTTACATTTGATAGGGTGTTGTGGGTGGTTGCCAGGGTATTGCTATGCAGTTGCTAAGGTGTTCTGAGTAGTCTTTAAATCATTTATATTCAGTTGCTAAGGTGTTATGGGTGGTTGCTTGGATGTTGCTAGGTCTCTTTTAGTTGTCATTCATGAATTCCTTGTTTTGATCACAGCCCAAAATAACTTTTCTGCCCTTTAAAATTTAAAGATCATGAGCAAATCTGCATAAAACTCTGAAATTACAGTTGTGCTTAAGGTAATCACAGCATGTCAAATCTAAAGCATTGCGACTATGGAAAAAGCACAATGCTGCATTACACTAATGACTATGGGAGCATATATTCCCTTGCAGAAAAAAAAATATAATGAGCAAGTTTCACAGACTGTGCAACAAACTCCCAGTCTGTAAGCTAATAAACTCAGCAATCAGCTCTAACAATAAGTGAAGATAGGCAACTGTGTTTCTCCATTCACCATGTGCTTGTCCAGATGGCAGTGAATACCAAGGCTTCAAAAAGCCTCCAATCAGACCTGTCTAGCGGCTTTAACTAGAACAAGCAGAGAAGCCTGCCAAAATAAAGTGTTTATAGGCCATTTCATATGAGAATAGCAAAGAGTACAGCAAAGAGAATACAGAGAGAAGCTGGCTTCATCACAGGAAAATACAAATATCACAGAAACAGTCAAAATCTGACAACAAATGTGTGCTTTCAAGTTGTTCACTCAGTACTGCTTGTATATGGTTGGATTTAAATGTCAAAAGGGGTCATGACATGAGAAACCAAATTTCCCTTGATCTTTTGACATAGAAGAGGTCTCGGTATGCTTAATACATCCTGCAAGTTTTATAACTTAAAATGTCATCATCATCAATAAAAAAAGCATTTATGTAATAACCCTCAGAAAACGGTGCATTTTGGATCAGAGGGACAAGGTGACATCACCTAAGCACAGTCGTTTGCATATGACCGCCTCCAGCGCAAGACAACTATGCATATTTTTGCATCATCGCATCATTATCACGCCCACAGGTGTTCAGTCGACGTGTAGCGAGTAGGTCTAAAGGAGTAGTTCTTTACAATAAGATTGCGATACCAGGCAGATGATATGCCGTTCCTGTCTGTGGAAAAACAACATGTTTGTATACGCTAGGGTTGGGTACCGAAACCCAGTACCAATATGGCACCTATTGGCGCTTTTCCACTGCGTGGTACGACTCGGCTCGGCACGGCTCAGTACGGCACGGCA
>NW_015539930.1:1720949-1727434 GCF_001515605.1 Sinocyclocheilus anshuiensis
AAAAAGGGAACCGGGCCGGAGCCGTACCGTGCCGTACCATGCAGTGGAAAAGCGCCATATGTAACCGGTATGTACAAGAACCGAATCAGAACGCAGATTTTGGTGCTTCATTTCGGTGCTATGCCTGAGCGATCAATTGAAATATTTGTCCTTTCGTTCTCCAAAATGGATGTAAGCAGCATCATCACCGGCACCGCACGTGAAAAATAATTTCCCGACTGAGAAAATGCACGTGAACACAAGTCGGAAAGCTCTAATAATACAAATCCCAAAAATCTTTGTAGTAACGAGAATGTCCATGTTGTTTTCACATTCTGGCTTAAAAGCACAACTCAGGAAATGAGAGCATCCGAGTGCGTGAATGCAGTAATTATACTTGCTCTGATGGCAGCAGGTAGCCTTCCGTTATCTAAGCTAAACATACTTAAATTAAAATGCCTACAGAGATGGCTTGAATAACACAGATAAACTATATTGTCGCAGTCTAATGTTTATTGTCTTTAGCCCTATTCGCACAGGATTAGTATTATCTGGGGACCTTGTGTGATTTTGAAATTACCCTCCCACATCTGAATTTTGTGTGGTGCATTCGCACGGGATAAGCAAAGCCTGTGATTTTACTCGAATTTACTGACTTATCTCCCGGATACGATGTCAAGGCTTTGAGAGTCCCATTCTATGGTCCAGTTAGATGGATTAAAAAAAAAAAAACTAATATAGTTTCGTGCCCTGTGTCATTTACATTTCACCAGGTTAAAATAATATCTCAAGCTTTATGCTTGATTTATTTGTAACACATTAACCTGAAAACCTTTTCAGCTTTCTCTTTCTGCAAATTGTATGGTGTAGCGATATGACAGCACCCAAAATACTATCAAACACTCCAACGCAGCTCCATTTGCGGGGGAATTTTTACTTTACAAATTACAGACATGGCAGATTCGCACGGGATTAAGACAACCTCCGCAATTATTACAAATGACTGGAGGCCACCAGGTAATACTAATCCCGTGCGAATAGGGCTTTTGTTTTATCATTCGAAATGTTTATATGTTCTGTTTACTCAGTTAAAGCTGTAATAGCGATGCCTTTGTCCATATAAGGGATTTCCTGGAGGGTCATGAGAGCCGCTACTTCTGTGACTGGATATGTGGTTTTTCTGTGCGAGGGCGCCCTCTGGCGTCCAGTATGAATGAAACAGACATCATGTGTTTATAGTGCTAATGGCCAATCCATCATTTTTTGGGGACTTTTTTTTTATAAGCATCGGTTCAGGCACCGTTTAGGCACCGGAACCGTTTTAAAAGTATCGTGTAAAAGTATTTGGCACCGGTATCGAAAAAAAAAACCCAAACGATACCCAACCCTAGTATACGCTGCTGAAGGATCCCAACGTTTTATTTTCAGCACAAGTCCCAGTCTAGTCAGTGCTAATTTACACGTGTGTTCAGTAAATTTCACCGTTGACTGTTTTGAGAACAAATGGTGCCAGTATGAGGCTGGCTTTGCCAAAATACTTTTGCTCAAAGATCAGGCCGTGCCAACTGTTCTGGACTTAACAACGATGCTGCAAACTGTAAGTAACGTATTTCATGTAAAAACTTCTTTTTTTTTAAAACGGTAATGGCGGTAATGGATGTTAGCCAATCATAAAAGTGGGTGGTTACACTGACCTCTTAAAGGGAAAACACCCCAAAAAACGACTGTTTCAGTCAGAGGATGAGAAACAGGGTGGAAAAAGGTCATAAATCACTCAATTTTGAATGTTTTTCATCCAAAAAACTAAGTAATAATTATAACTACATCTCAGGGAACATAATAAAATAATAACAATAAAAAAAACATGTCATGACCCCTTTAAAGCTGCTTGCTAAGGCAATCATCACTATTTCTATTGCTGAACAAAGCCCTATTGTTAGCTTTGGTTTGCTTGTCCTTCTCAGTTATGAATGTACAGGAATAATACAGTATCTCAAATCATAGCTATACATTTTTTGAACAACCAGAATATCATAGAGACTTTGGGGGTGGGCTCTTCTGGATGCATTTACCAAAAGCATTGCTAGCCAACTATGGTCGCAAGTTCCATCATTACCAACAAAGTTCAACAATTCAGCATTTCGTGAAACCATAGCTCAAACAAACATCGCAAACTTATGTGGTTGGAACTACAGCTCTCAACCTGTGGTTAGAAGCATAATTTCTTGTTAGTAAGACATTTGGACTTTAATAAATCATGCTCTTGGGCACAATAAGCAAGCAAGCATACTATCTATATCGTCATTTCAATTTAAATATATATACATTTCAATCTATATATTTTAGCTTGTCCTCAATAAGTGCCATTTTTGAAGAGTGTGCATGTTCGTAAATGCGTAAGGGAACCCCAAAGTATGATGCAAGAAGGAACCCACGATGAATCAAACATCAAATAAATAGTTATTACTCCACCACCTGTGCATGACGTCATCAACGACCGTCCTATATTGTGGAACCAATGTGGTTCAAATGACAGAGGTGTGACCATGTTCGGGAAACAGTTGTGACTAGCTAGTTAGTTTCTACAATGATGCATCATGCTAGGTTAGTTAAGAAGCGGGTTACATAATTGTTTAGGAAGCGCACCCCTGATCAGAAAGTAATATCCCAGCAACCACCCAGAACAGCATTTCAACCGCACATTTAACATTAAACTCTAGTCCTGGCACACACATACACTGAACAGGTGGCACTGCCAGAGAGGAAGCTGCAGCAGATGGCATCATGCACCTGACTTACACCAACACTACTATACCTTTAATTAGATTTGTATCAAAAAAAGATCATCTACATGGATACATCCTCCAGTTTCTCTGAGATGTTTAGGATTGCTTAATGAAATACTAAAATAGTTGTGATGTAGTTGGAAAACTAAATGGATCACCATTACAGCATAATGAGATGTTATGAACACTTTTATGATGGGATTTAAACATCAGAAAATTTAACAGTGTAATAAACTAAGAGTTGCCCAGGATAAACCAGGTGATACCAACGTATGGTCCAGGACCAGGTCTGACAGCTCTAACAAGCATAATTAAGAAGGTCTACCAGGTCAACCTTGGCCCCAGCAGTTTTATTCCAGTTGATTAACCATCTAGACCAGCTACTGATCATAAATTAAAATCCTAAAGCAGCTGGAAACTATTTAAAGCTACCACCTTTTTAAGCTGGATTTTCCAGCAGGGTTTACAAAGGAAAACTATTTTAACAAAGTTGAATATAAGCAAATATGCTGTTAAACATACCTTGATCCAATATGATGAGCTGAGCACTCGACTGCACATTGCCAGCGTCATTCTCAGCTAAACACTGATAGAAACCTTCATCTGACTTGACCAGCCCCAGCACCAGCAAGTTCTGCTCCTTCTGTAAAAAGGCACACAAGAACATCGCTGTCATCTAGAAGAAATACTGTATTTATCAGAAGGTCAACAGCATTTCCTCACTCATGTAGGGCAAGCTGGCAACTTACAATGATCTTGAAATAGTCGCTGGGAATGACGGCATCTCCGTTCTTCACCCATTTGATGGTGGGAGCGGGTGAGCCGGTGACCTCACACTCGAATGTGATGTCTGTGGCTTCATGAGCATATATGTTAGCTGGTTTCTTCAGGAACTGTGGGGAAGCTGAGAAGAAAAGCAATAAAACAAAACAAATCGTATGACAAACCAAACATTTGTTCCTTGAGAGAAATGACTCTTCAAACAGGAACTGTGGGGAAGCTGAGAAGAAAAGCAATAAAACAAATAATTGAGTATGACAAACCAAACATTTGTTCCTTGAGAGAAATGACTCTTCAAATGTCTGTATAACTAAAAGCTAGTAATGATTTCGGGGAAACTATTAGAGTTGATGATTAGGGGGAAAAAATGCTGCTTTTGACTTTTCTCAACCTCTAAAAATATCCTAAACACCAGGATGTGGTTAAAATATGCTAGAGGAAAATGCAAAACCTCCAAAGGCTTCCCATTAGCAAATGAGGTTATTTGATCTTGGAGAAGATAAACAGGACATAGATCATCTCAATAACAAGGTAGTGTGCACCAGAATGATTCAGGCCTGTCTGCTGGGACGTAATTGGATTGTTGCTCTGTGCTGTGCTGATTTCTCTACCAAACAACCACAACCCTCTGTTGCTGTATATTTTATATGAATTGCATTTTTGCAAAACATGACATATCACTTGCATATGATTAATACCCTTGCCCTTACCCTTGCATAAATCAGTATGTACTGATATTTAAATATTTAAATAAAAGTATGAGATAGATACAGTATTTGTCACTCAGACCATATAAACACATTTTACTTTTTAAAAGAGAAATAAGCATAATTACAAATAACTTATAATAGCACATTATATAAGTGATATTCATAAAACAAACCACAAAAACGTTTAGAATAATTTAATGGAATAATTTCATGAATTATATAAATATAGCTGTATATATAACCATATTTAAACTAACCATCTGTAATTAATTTTCCTCTTAAAAGACAAATGAGTATAATTACAAATAAACTGTACAACAAGCACACATAAATTATACATTTATATAAAATACATATAAATTAATATAGTAAAATACACTGTTTATATAGGGGTAACTAAAAGAAAAATGAGTGTAATTACAAATAAACTGTACAATAAGCAAAAGAAAAGATTTAGACTGCTACATTACATAAATTATATATGTCATTCTTATATATATATATATATATATATATATACACACAGTTGTGGTCAAAATTTTACATACACTTTGGAGTATCTGCAAAATGTTAATTATTTTATCAAAATAAGAGGGATCCTACAAAATGCATGTTATTTTTATTTAATACTGACCTGAATAAGATATTTCGCATATGATATTTCATTGAATACGCCGTTTACCTATAGTCCACAAGAGAAAATAATAGTTACATTTATAAAAATGACCCCGTTCAAAAGTTTACACACACTTTATTCTTAATACTGTGTTGTTACCTGGATGATCCACAGCTGTTTTTTTTTTTTTTCCATATATGCTAGAGGAAAATGCAAAACCTCCAAAGGCTTCCCATTAGCAAATGAGGTTATTTGATCTTGGAGAAGATAAACAGGACATAGATCATCTCAATAACAAGGTAGTGTGCACCAGAATGATTCAGGCCTGTCTGCTGGGACGTAATTGGATTGTTGCTCTGTGCTGTGCTGATTTCTCTACCAAACAACCACAACCCTCTGTTGCTGTATATTTTATATGAATTGCATTTTTGCAAAACATGACATATCACTTGCATATGATTAATACCCTTGCCCTTACCCTTGCATAAATCAGTATGTACTGATATTTAAATATTTAAATAAAAGTATGAGATAGATACAGTATTTGTCACTCAGACCATATAAACACATTTTACTTTTTAAAAGAGAAATAAGCATAATTACAAATAACTTATAATAGCACATTATATAAGTGATATTCATAAAACAAACCACAAAAACGTTTAGAATAATTTAATGGAATAATTTCATGAATTATATAAATATAGCTGTATATATAACCATATTTAAACTAACCATCTGTAATTAATTTTCCTCTTAAAAGACAAATGAGTATAATTACAAATAAACTGTACAACAAGCACACATAAATTATACATTTATATAAAATACATATAAATTAATATAGTAAAATACACTGTTTATATAGGGGTAACTAAAAGAAAAATGAGTGTAATTACAAATAAACTGTACAATAAGCAAAAGAAAAGATTTAGACTGCTACATTACATAAATTATATATGTCATTCTTATATATATATATATATATATATATATACACACAGTTGTGGTCAAAATTTTACATACACTTTGGAGTATCTGCAAAATGTTAATTATTTTATCAAAATAAGAGGGATCCTACAAAATGCATGTTATTTTTATTTAATACTGACCTGAATAAGATATTTCGCATATGATATTTCATTGAATACGCCGTTTACCTATAGTCCACAAGAGAAAATAATAGTTACATTTATAAAAATGACCCCGTTCAAAAGTTTACACACACTTTATTCTTAATACTGTGTTGTTACCTGGATGATCCACAGCTGTTTTTTTTTTTCTTCTATTTTTGTGATAGTTGTTGTCCTCAGTGTGAAAAGATGGATCTCAAAATCATACAGTCATTTTTGGAAAGGGGTCAAATCAAGGTAATGGGGTCAAAATTCAACTATTATTTTCTCTCGTGGACTATATGTAAATGTCCTTTATGTGAAATATCTAATATCTTTCAGCACTAAATAAAAAATAACGTATTTTATATGATCCCTCTTATTTTGGTAAAATAATTAACATTTTGCATATACCGCGAAGTGTATGTAAAATTTTGACCACAACATACACGTGTATGTATGTATGTATATATATATATATATATATATATATATATATATA
>NW_015539930.1:1729460-1729738 GCF_001515605.1 Sinocyclocheilus anshuiensis
TGAATGGGGTCATTTTTATAAATTCAACTATTATTTTCTCTCGTGGACTATATGTAAATGTCCTTTATGTGAAATATCTTATTCAGGTCAGCACTAAATAAAAAATAACGTATTTTATATGATCCCTCTTATTTTGGTAAAATAATTAACATTTTGCATATACCGCGAAGTGTATGTAAAATTTTGACCACAACATACACGTGTATGTATGTATGTATATATATATATATATATATATATATATATATACAGGTGCATCTCAATATATTAGTGTGGTG
>NW_015539930.1:1729851-1739426 GCF_001515605.1 Sinocyclocheilus anshuiensis
GATTTTAGCAAATGGCTGCAATATAACAAAGAGTGAAAAATTTAAGGGGGTCTGAATACTTTCCGTACCCACTGTATATAAGATTATATATAAATTTCATATTAGTTTGAAAACCAACCAAAAATGTTTAGAATAAATTAATGTCATAAAATAATGTATGGAAGTGAATGAGCAAAGGGTAAAAGTGTAAAAATAGCAGATAAAGACTACAGATTGTCATTAACATAAATATTTATAAGACTGTCAATACAATTCTCAGTAGAAAACTAACCAAAAGCAGAATGGCTGCATAAAGCTATGACTGGATGTAAGCTGAGATAAATGAAGCGTATTTTATGTTTTCCAGATGAGCTGGGTTCTACAGTATCTGGAAGTGTATATCTTAACATAAGTTGCAGCATCAGGGCCAAACTGACAGAGGTAAGGTGATGAATGGCTGTTAGTATGTGCTCCTGCAGTTTGCTGAGGCCTGCACACACAACCTGCTGAAAAAATCTTGTCACACACTGCTGGGTTCCTGCTCAAGCCAGCTCCACGCGGGACAGATGGTTCATGTTTCAATCACTCAGTATATCTCACACTCATAAACCCAGTAGCACATACACAGGGAAGCACTTATATCGCTGGCCCTCTACCTACATTTCAGCAAAGCTAAAAAACGTACCTATACAAACAAATGTTTCCAGTTGAAATGAACACTAGAGGCAGTAAAACTCTGAGACCTTTTATTCCTTTACACACAAAGTATGATTTACAGGGCCAGAGTTTTGATTAAGAAAGCCTAACTTTCGCACAATTCCTTGCACCATATTTAAACAAGTTTAACATGCTGTGAGATTTGAAAACTACTTTTTAACATTAGCGTCACATATACAGCTTCATAGGCATGGGGTTTCTAACTCAGTAAGTTTGCCCGGTAGCTCACGCGATATGGCGTTGCACATTTGAAGTGAAGCGCTCCGGTACAAATCCTGTGAAGCTATGGTTCAACAAAACAGCTCAAACCCACGTATAAGGAAGTTAAAATAGCACGATCGCATCAGTGAATGTGCTTTAATATCACTTGTGAATTTTTTAACACTATCGGGGTAGGTTTAGGGTTGGGTTTGGTGTTCTGGGTATGTTATATTCCAACACGACAGAGCATTAACCTTTTAGCGACACTTCCTGGACATTTGAATTCTGAACTGCCGCAATACATATCTGAAGCATTGTAATAAAAGCACAGCAATACGTGTCTGTTCCAACATAATAAAAACACTGTAATTACCTTTTTTATTTCTTTCATTCCATGGCAGAAAAAAAATAGAACTGTGAGATGTAAACTCAGAATTCAGAGAAGAAGAATTTGAAATTCTGAGAAAGATAAGTCTAAATGGTGAGATATAAACTTGCAATTGCAAGAAAAAGGCAGAATTGTGAGATAAAAATGAGCATTTTTATTTTTTATTCCGTGGCTTCCATAGGTTGGTTACACTCCCTATACATTCTACAAGGAGATTATAGTGACGATAAAAACATCTAAAATGACCACACAGCTCTTATCACTGCCTCACTTGCATTCAGGAGCAGACAATGTCAAAGCTCAACACACACTGTTATTTCTATTCATCTACCCTGCATTTCAGAGTAGAAACAGCAACCTACAAGCTACTCCCTTATGTTCTGTGTAGCACAGAAAAGACAGTCTATCAAAGTTTAATAGGATTCTGGGTTTCTCATCTACAGTATAACAAAAACATAGAGAGCACAGAAATTCCCAGATCAATCTGACCTGCTCACACCAGCACACATCTCTGCATGTTGACTAGTTATATACGCAACAATGTATTCATAACTGTTCTGTGCCTGCTGGTTGACATTTAGAATCTGAGCAAACAAGACATGAAAGTCATTGTTTTATTTCACACTTGAAACAGGAATACATGATTGCTCTGGATACAACCTGCTCTATCAATAGCATTATGTTGATTACAACAAAACAATTTTGATTTGTTAGAAAAAATTATAATAACTTGCAATAGGAGTAAACAAGAGGGTCCAGAGGGTTTACAAGCAGAAATATGAATCTCATATTTTTGTTAAAGGAAGAATTATTCAGCATGCCTTATTCAGCAAAACCTATTACTATTTGAGCTGTAAAGTATGTTTTAGAGGTGGGACTACTGTTCTGGGCAAATGAATTTCTGGTTTTGTGTTACCAATGTAATTCCTGTAAGTGTAGTGTAGCTATAAATATTGCATAGGTTATTCAGCAATTCTATCACACTTGTCTCTTTGCAAAACGCATAAAGTCTTGTGGCTATTACCTTTAAGGCAGTGAGTATTTTTGGTATTTTTGGTTTTATACTTTAGAAGATTATAATAAAGTGAGAACTGAACGTAATGTTTTTGGATACTCAATTAATTGAAATGAATATTTTACATTATATTATATATTTTATCATTTAAATTGATATTAAACGCAATTAGTTATTAAATTAAAAGTGTTTTTGACCCACTTAATTATAATTTAAGTAGATATTTTAAGTAGAACCATATTTCATAATTATTTATATTGTCTTTGAAATATGGTTAAAGTTTACTGTTAATTGCACTGACAAGCATTTATGATAAACTGAAATTTAATTAATGTCATTTACTGAATGTAATTTATTTTTAATGATAAAGTACATTTAAAATGTATTAACTTTGAATAACTCTATTCACTATCAATATTGAATAATATTAAATAACACTAAAATTATAATCAAGTATTTTAGACATGCTTTAGTTAGTCAACAACACATCAATATGCTTTTTTAAAGCACAACAAACATTTATTAAACCATAATGATTTTAAAGTGAAAGTTTTAATTTGACATTAAAAGTGCATTTTTAAAAGTGTACTTAAAGGGGTCATATGATGCTGCTAAAAAGAACATTATTTTGTGTATTTGGTGTAATGAAATGTGTTTATGCGGTTTAAGGTTCAAAAAACACATTATTTTCCACATACTGTACATTATTGTTTCTCCTCTATGCCCCGCTTTTCTGAAACGCATCGATTTTTACAAAGCTCATGACCCCTTTAAGTGTTTTAAGAAACAAAGCCATGACAGTGTACTCTCTTTAGTGACTTTTTTTATTTGATTTATATACTATCTGCAAGTACAGTTTTTTTAAAGTATACTTTTAAGAATTGAAGTGCACAAAGGCAAAGTAAAGGGCCTGAAAATGTTTCCCCCCAGTATCTTTCATTTTTTCATCATGTCATCTTGTCATCTTGTCACAGTGTAGGATCAGTTCTCAGCAGATGGACAGATGGTCAAAGCTCATTACACTCCACATATCTGCATGAAATCTTCAGCCCAGATTCTATTCTATTCTCTGTGATTTCACACCTGTCTGAACCATCTCACATCCCTTTCATCATCACACAATCACATCTCATGCACTACTGTCAGTCCCGCCCAAAAACTGCAGCTTGAGCAATTACAGAGAATCAAATACCTGTTTCTGTAAACGTGTCTGAAGCGTGATCAGAGTGTGCAGTGGAATTACAGAACTTAATGTCACCGAGAAAATGCAACACTTCCTCTGAACAGTACTAGAGGAAAGAGCTTTACCATGCGACATGACATTCACTTGACTAGTCCTTTAGCAGTGAGGTTTAATCTTACCTTTCAGCGCGAGCACAGTCTGGGCCTCTATGGATCCGTTGACATTGTCTGCCATGCAGCTGTACGAACCAGCATCTTCCTCAGTGAGATTGAAGATCTGCAGACTGCCTCCGCCAAGCACTTCAAAGCGGCCCTTGCTGTGCGGAGAAGAGAAAAAGGCGATGTCAATACACTCCCTGCAGAAAGTCAAATGCATACTTAGCCCAACACTAATTCAATAACTGCAGTATACATGTTCTTTCTTACATGCAGAAAATGGAATCTATATCGCGAATGGCGCATTCTAGCAGAAAAGGGCAGCCTCAACATTGTGGAGGTGTGGTTTAGGTCAGGCTTGATAATCGGAAGTTCTCTGGTTTGATCGCCATCAGGGGCAAACAATCAATGGGTCACCATTGTGCACTTGAGGTCACCAAAGCACTTAATCCCAGGATGCTTCAGGAGGATTGCCCAGGTAATTGTACTGTATGTTGCTTTGGATAAAAGGGACTCTTCCCTAAGAGTGTAGTGTTAGGAGGAAAATATTGTTAGTTTACCTTGGAATGTCAAGGTAACTATTATATATATATTTTTTTTATTGTTATTTTAATTTATTTCAACCCTGTTACCAAAAGTTGTGTGAATGCAAAAGAACTGTCTGAATTTACTTATTTATTTTCTATTTTTCATCCCTGTTACCAAAAATGGTCTAAACACAAATGAAATTTCTGAATTCACTTATTTACTATTTTTCATCTCTGTTACCAAAAGTTGTCTGTATACAAAAGGCATGTCAGAATGTATTTGCTATTTTCATCCCTGTTACCAAAATCTGTCTAAACACAAATGAAATGTCTGAATTCACTTATTTACTATTTTTCATCCCTGTTACCAAAAGTTGTCTGTATACAAAAGGCATGTCAGAATGTATGTGCTGTTTTCATCCCTGTTACCAAAATCTGTCTAAATACACAAGAAATGTCTGGATTTGCTTATTTACTATTTTTCATCCCTATTACCAAAAGTTGTCTGAATACAAAAGACATGTCTAAAATGATTTACTATTTTTCATCCCTGTCATACATATCTACATTTATTTAGTTGCCTGAATACAAAATATATCTGAATACAATTTAAAACTCTGTTTGCTTTATAGTAATAAACATTAAATAAATAAATAAATTGTGGGTTTTCTAGGACACAAAAAGCATGTGTTTTCAAAGGTTCTTTATTATTTATTTTTGGCCTTTTTTGTCTGTTTTTTAATCTATAATCTATAAACTATCAAGCATAACTCAGCAAATGAAACAGTGCTCTGAAGGACGTCTATGTCCTGAGAGGGCAGCCTGACAGTGTCCATTACACACGCCAGACCACAGGACTTGCATAAGAGCGAGTAACTCAAAAGTCTTGTGCTCAGAGAAACTCCACCCTGCCTTAAACCATCACACATACCTCATCCCAAAGGAAAATCAGCAGGTCTCATAAAGGAGGCCTTTGTACTTTTGGGCTAAAGAACACGCGATGAAACACGTAGGCCCACTGTGGCGCTTTTCCACCTAAGACACGCTTCAGTCTCCGTGTTTATTGTTTTTTTTTCATGGACATGACGTTATTACTTATAAGCTCTTTTAAGGGTGTGAATGCTGAAGTTCCACACATCAGTGCCTCTCAGCTGCAATTGTCTTATGATCTCTGCATGTGTCTCTAGTCAAGTGCCTTCAAAACTTTAAAGGGGTCATATGATGTGATTTCAAGCTTTCCTTTCTCTTTGGAGTGTTACAAGCTGATTGTGCATAGATAAGATCCCTGAAGTTGCAAAGAGAGGCACAATGTGTTACAGACAAAATCATTTGCATTTGTCAATGTCTAATTTTACTTAGTCTGAAAGATTCACATAGACTCATTTGAATTGCAGCAGATTAATGATTAAAAATAAATTAGAAAAAAATAAATGTACAGACTAATAGTATTTTTTTATGGTAAAAGTATTCATTCATTCACTATTTTTCATGCCTGTTAACAAAAGAGATGTCTAAAAGAATTTAAAACCCTATGTGCTTTCTAGCAATAAACATTAAATATGTTAAAATAACTATACATAAATGTGTAAAACAAAAGTGGGTAACAAGGGTTGTTGCAAGTAACAGGGATTAAGGTTTAGGATAAATTCTGCTACCATTCAGTTTGGGTTAGTTTAAGACCAAATGACCAAAAAATAGTGTAGTGTTTTGATATTTGTTAAAGGGTTACTCCACCCCAAAATGAAAATTTTGTCATTAATCACTTACCCCCATGTCGCTACCAATTTAAGATATTTTGGATGAAAACCGGGAGGCTTGTGACTGTCCGATTGACTGCCAAGTAAATTACACTGTCAAGGTCCAGAAAAGTACGAAAGACATGGTCAGAATAGTCCATCTGCCATCAGTGGTTCAACCGTAACGTTATGAAGTGACGAGAATATGAAAAGCCTCCCGGTTTTCATCCAAAATATCTTAAATCGTGTTCTGAAGACGAACAAAGCTTTTACGGGTTTGGAATGACATGGGGGTAAATGATTAATAACAAAATTTTCATTTTGGGGTGGAGTAACCCTTTAACTTCATACAGCTAAATAATCATAATCTATTTTCTTGATGTGTCACAAAATGTACTGGTAAGAGCATCAACCATTCAGTCCCGTTACCAAATTTATTGTAAAAAAAAAATTAATGAATGAATTTAATTGGAAACATTAGTTTACCAATAACCAGAAATTATCATTTGGTCTGTAAATAGGCTAGACTCAGCGATTCCCATCCAGGAATATTTATACTTTATTTACTTAAAAATTATTTTTATGTTTATTCAATGCTTATTGCTAGAAAATAACAAAATCACACAAATAAGGGTTGTATTCAGACATACCCAAGTTTGTTGAAAAATAACAAAAATAAAAATAATAACAATAATAATAATAATGATAACATCAATGGTTTCAATTCATTATTCAGTATTCATTATTATCCATTAATTATTCAACAAGTGGTCATTTCCTCCCCCTTACAGGGTTTCTTAAAATTTCTCAACTTGTGTAAGTTGGACACATACTATTCTTTACTCAGGACCATCAGTGCATTAGGAGTGTTGAGGGAGTAGTAATGCTTTTGTGTATGGAGTCGCCTCAAATAACCCAGAACTAATTTACAAAAGCCTCATGACTGCAGACAGGTTTGGGCTAACAGCTAACACTGCATATGCCGTGATGTATATCCAGTGTGCAGCTCTGAGGCTAAACTACTGGCATCCGTCAACAGAAATCCAACACCAAACTACCCGTGGCGCTGACCCAACCTGCCTCAGAGCAGCCAGCCTGTGATTGATGCTGTCATAAGATACAAGTGAGTGAGATGAAAGGCTTCCTTGTCAACAGCTCGGAAGGTTCTGGTATGGCCTCCACCCTCAACTGTTCAGCTCCATGGCTGTGACTCCAAACAGAACAGCTACTAATGCTGTGCCAAGACTTGAATGAGGGTAGTGACATTATTCCATCTGATGCCACCAGCAAAAGCCGTGTGTTACTCCACTGGAAAATCCAGTTAAAACCAGCTTCTGATGGTTTCTACCCCCATAAAGTCAAAAATGTCAGTGATATAATCTATATTTCATAAGGCTGAAAAAAAGAATGAAATTCTTGAAAAGAAAAACTTTTTATCAGACTTATTTATTCCTGGTTGTGTGGCACCCCCAGTGTTACAAACAGAAGTTTATTTTTATCAAGCTAAGGTAAAATCTGCTTCAATGTTTATTAATATTTGGGGGGAAAAAACCTATCCACCAAACCAAAGTCATATGGTGTGATCGATAAAGCCATGAGGTGAAAAAAAGAAAAGTTCATGACTGTCAGTAAGTTTTTAAAAATATCAGATAATTTTACCTTTTTTTTAATCACAAAGCAATGTCACTTCAGGTTGTAAAATGTAGTATAGTGATATTGTAAAAACACAAAAACAATGACATTTGTGAATGATTGATTAATTCAGGATACGTGTTTAATAAGTGTAAAAAAATGTTTTGAGATAAAAGATATTCATTCACTAATATCATTGTTTTGTTTTGTTTTTTTTAAGAAAATATGTTTTACTTGATGGTTAATAACATATGATATTTTTTTAGAAATTAAAACCGTTCTTAACAATTTTATTAAAGCTACTTGGCACGTGTTTTAAACAATTTTTAGTTTTTATATTTTTTAGTTACGGACATTCTTCTTTGTCATTGACCCTTTATCTGGTCTACCACCTGATGTTCTCAAAATACCCAACAAGTACTCAATCCTATCAAAAACTATCAAACTAGACCAGCTTGGAGAGCAGCTAAGACCAACTTCAGATGGTTCAAACTGTTGTTTTACTGCAGGGTAGCTAAGACCATCTTAATTAAGCCTTAACAACCTAAGCTGCAATGATCTGTCTTTTTTTTAATTCTGAATAATACTTAGTTAGGAATTAACTGCTTTTTAAAAAAGAACTGAGAAGAATGCATTCATATTTATTAATTTACCAGCATTGTTGAATAATGAACATTTCACAAAACAAATGAATAGCTATAGAGCATTATAATGTGCAGGTGGCTCTGAAATAGATTGAATATCCTCTCTGGACAGGGCTGCATTCTGACTACACCACATGTTTAGAGAGTTTAAAGAAGAAAAACTTTCCAAGTCAAGAACCTTTATGAGCTAATGTCATGTTATTTTCTACATCCTGAATATATGTTCTCTCAGCTGTGGTTTTGTGTGATGTATGCTGCTCTTTTATAGAACGTGGACTAAGCTCCAAATGAAATACCTCAGAAGAGGGAAAAACTGAGCATAAAATCAATATGAAGAGCTCATATTTACAATGAGGCAGAGTGTTTGTTTTTCCCAGCTGGGCTGAGATGGACCATCATCATACTTTTCTTTATTTGTTTTGCAGGTGCCTCCAATGGTTAACCAATATTTTGATTAGCACATTACTACGCATATGCCCAAAGCCACAGCCTGCATAATACGCGCACATTAGAGGTCTGAATGAACTGGCGGGTGAGGCTGGATTTAGCCCTGGATGTGTCATTAGCTTCTGAGTGCACGGAGAGGCCACCGTCATTCCTAAAGGGACGGGACACAGAGGAACTCACAGAGGGAAACGGGAGGAAAAAAATGGACAGAGAAGCCGAAATGGAGAGGCAGCCACAAAATTCATATGCTCCAGTGACAAAAACAGCTGCCACACATCTGGCTGAATGAATCCTGCTATAGTGCTGCATGGTCTATTCAACAGCAGCGATGTCCTGCCAATCAGTAAAACAGACATCCAGTACAATGCATTCCAACCCTTCACTTTTCATTCCAGCAGTGTGCCCAAGTCATAAATGACGTAGATTCAGCCTCAGATGGGCCACCCACGGACGAATCATGGAACCTCTGATGCATACTCGAAGCAAAAATGGCAAGGGCTTTTGCAAAATGGCAAGCTCCAATCTTTGAGTCCGACATGTCCTGATCCCAATGCTCCCTTCACACCCCTGCTTTCCTGTAAACTCGGTACTTTTCTATAAAACAAGGTTACCCAAAAGTGGGGTTCAAAAACCCATGGGGGTTTGCGAGTTGATGAAAAGCTAATAATTAAATTTAAAAAATGTTAAATAAAAATAAATAAATATTTTCTAAATAAAAACTATAAAAAAAGACTTCCTAAAAATATTAATAATATTTTATTTTATTTACCTGCATGTCCTGTGAACATTAACAGACATCAGAGAACCATGGATAGATTTCAGAGGTAAAATTTCAGAGTACTTCAAATTAATATGAAAGAGTTTCTCATAATTTTCAAATTAAAAAATCTGTTTTTAAATATATTATTAAAGTCCCCAACCATCCACCCATCCCCCCCCCCCACCCACCCA
>NW_015539930.1:1739614-1748827 GCF_001515605.1 Sinocyclocheilus anshuiensis
ACCAACCCCCCACCCCCCCCCCCCACACACACAAAAAAATAATTAATTATTTCAGAAATATCAAGCTAGAAAAACCTTCAGAACCCCTTGGTAGTGGCACCATATTACTTTGATTTGGTGGACAAAAGTTTGGCAAATATTTATAATATCTCAAATAACTTCCTTGCTTATTTTATTTTATTTAGTTTTGTTTTTCTTCAGAATACTCAACAACAACAATAATATGATTTCAAACTATATACATATACATATTCATGTCCTCCCCAAAAAACCCAGAACTATAATTCAGAAATCATTGTATGTATATCAACTGCATTTTTAATATATTCTTCAATAAATGAATGCGAGGGGCGATGGGGGTATGTGACGAGAGGGGCGGGGCCGAGAGCCGTGGGAACGGAGCGAGGCCGGTGGAGTAAATGCTAATGCACGACACCTGCGCCACTCACCGGTCTCGAGTCCCACGGAGGAGCTCCGGAAGGATAAAAGGAGGAGTGACGACAGTGTTGGACGAGAGAGGACCAGGCCTGAATTTTATTTTGTGTTTTGTGTGCGGCAGTCGTCCAAGAGGGGCTGCTGCTTTACTTTAATTTTGTGTTTGTTTATTTTATTAAAGTGTTTAAATGTTCGCCGGTTCCCGCCTCCTTCTTCCCGTGACTATGAACTGTGTTACAATTTGTAATCATGTAAAAATGTAATTGCAACTTCATTATTACTAATGTGTAATTACAAATATTTTTATATTCATGACTTTAAAGTTTCAATAGAAATGACATCAACTTATATTTTGGTTTACCATAAATTCCTTACATTACCTATATTATTACTTTTTGCTAGAACTTCTATTTAACAAAGATGGTCTGTGCTGGGTCATCAGAGTCCTCCCTCTGGCCTAACATTACATGGCCAGACTCTATTACCAACAGCATAAATTTGATATCATGAGAGTGTTGGCTGAAAACTGCATTTAATCTTCTTAATACATATCCTGAACAAAAGGCTGCAGAAATTAGAGGCCATTAACATTGATAAGCAACTCTGCCAATGGCCAACCCGCAATCATTTCACCCGACCTTTATAGATCGGGAGAGCAAGAGACGATGATCAACCCCAAATTGGATTTTAAATGGGGTTCCAGAGAGTCGAGCAAAGGGAACAAGGAGGCAGGATGAATAGCTAGTCGGTTGATCAGCATTTCAGTTTTACTGAGCTGGTGTGGATAACAAACATTCAGGGATAGCTGGATCAGCTACACTATTCCAAAAACCATCTTAACCACCATAATGATCCTGTTTTTTTAGGTAAACTGTAGAAATGGCCCCAGAATCTCCTTTAGTATTAAGGTTGTTATTTGGGGTTTTTGTGTTACATTCAGTTTATTTTATCTATACAGAGCCCAAAGAGGGACACTATACATCATAAAATAGTCATACACACAATATGAACCGAATACTTCTGTACTATAGAAATATTTGGAGATAGGTATTGCACAGTATGATCAAAGGAACCGTGAACACGCTTTGTTCATATTTAAATTGTGTCTTAAGGTTCAGGGGATTGAAGTCCCACTTCATACAGACCCCAATATGAGGCAATCAACAGTCACTCTCACTGTACCCTTTCATCTATCTTTTCTCTCTTGTTCTGCCTCTCTGACCCCATTTACCCCTCCCCATTTACTGTGGTTAATCCCCACAGTGCAGCCACTCTCAGAGGCTGTGAGGCACGCAAAGCGTGTTTTCATAAATTCAGATATTGTATGTCAAGCAAGGGCTTGAATGCCTCGTTATATCACTGTCTGATAATACGATCATTCTTACAAATATTCCCTATTGCGCTTTCATTTGACATTCCCAATTACTGACTGACAGTCCAAGCCCCGTCTTCAGGAAATCTCACAGGAAGTTTTTAATTGTCACGAACAAAACATCTTTTTCAGTCATCTAAGTTTGAGAGTGCATTCGGTGTTGAAATTACCTCAGCCCTTGTTCCACACGCAGCTCCTTTGATTAATGAAGTAATCTTCTGAAGATGGCAACTCTGGGGATACTTACATTAAAACCAGTGAATGGGGTAATTATTGTTATGACAAACTTACTCTAAGGCAATTATTAGTGGTGTTTACTAAGGCAAGCAACACTATTACAATTGCTCATGTTAATGGTTAGGGATTTGAGCAAACCACAAAACAAAGTACATAACTTCGGGATGTAACTCGTTCTGCACTTTTCTGGAATGATACCTCAAATTAAGTGGCATGTTTAGAAGAGGTGTTACTTTTCTCGGGACCAGAATATCATCGAAATCTTCTTTACATTTTTATTTTGCTAAGCAAAACATTTTGTTGTAAAAATCTAGTTCAGAATCAATGTGAGAGAAGTTTATGTACAGAAACATACAAAAAGTACTGGGCTACTACCATGACACAATTAAATAAAAATTAAAAATGAAGAATTTCCATGTTTTTTCTATGAGTTTCCAGTCGTTCAGGATTACCTGATAAGGATTTTAAAAAATATTTTTTACAAAAATCATTGATTGCACTCACAAAATGCAACATTCACACTAAAAAACATATTTTCGAAATGAGTATAATAGAGTAGAATTATTTACATTAATAAAATAAATAATTATATTAATGTAAATACTATTATAATTTTAATATTAAAATAGCAATAAACATACATTTGTGTGACTTTTCTCAGATTCTCTTTAGGGATGAACAACATATTGGTACCATAAGTTATCACTCAATATTAGAATAGTATTATTATTATTATTGGTATCAGCTGATACTGAATATTTTATTGTGCATGCCCATTTTCCTTATTTTTTTACATGTAGATCTTAATCTTTAAAAATGTAAATAATTTAAAATGGCTTATGAAAATTCTATCATTTACTCTCCCTCATGTCGTTCCAAACCCATAAGACTTTTATTCATCTTCGAAAAACAAATGAAGATATTTTTAATGAAAACTCCATGTAACCATGTGTCAAGCAAGCATATTTGATATGTTATGCTATTTAAGCTATGTTTATTTGTGAATAGAAGCTTAAATTAAATCTGTTTATCATATTGTGTGTCTTCAGAATACTTGGATTAAACCGCTCGGTTCATATGGATTACTTTTAAAATGTTTTCTGAACTTTTCAAAACAAAACAAAATTTCTTAGGTTACAGATATCAGGTTATAAATATTTCAAAATGTCTCAGGTTAAAATATCCTAATTTGTGTTTTGAAGATGAACAAAAATCTTATGGGTTTGGAACCACAAGTGGATGAGTAAATGATGACAATTTTCATTTTTGGGTGAACTAACCCTTCAATAACACTGTTAAATGTAATTTAGAAAATCTTATTATTCATCTCATTATTATCTCATCATTTATAATGCCCAAATTCACTTGTAGCATTTAAAACAATTGATTTTAGTTTTTAGTGCTATATTTTTGAATTATTTAGACAAAATAGAATAGAATTTATTATTAGTGCATCCCTATTTTGTATTAATTTCCTGGAATTTTCCAGCACTGGATAGCATAATGTTAAAATTTCCTTACATTCACAGATTTTCCATGTCTGTGGAAATATTTTTTTGTTAGTATGCAGTGTTGAGAACATCGGCTGATCACAATCTCTGGGTCACACGTGCCCTTTGGACACCCAGCAGCTAATAAGAATGAAGCATGAAAAAGTGACTTCGCAGGTCTAATCTGTGAACAGCCTGGCAGTGTTTCTCATGAGAGGGGTGAGTGAGTGTGTGTGTGTGTGTGTGTGTGTGTGTGTGTGTGTGTGTGGTGTAGACTCTAAGCTCGTGTTCAACACACTGGCAACACACTGAGGAATCAATTGGCACTTTTCCACTGCACGGTACGGCTCCGGACGGGTTCCCTTTGCAACTATAACGACATGTGAATAATCCCGCCCACACTAAAGCGGTACTGAACTGCAGTGGAAACACAAACTGTGCCGAGTCGAACCGTGCCGTGCCGTACTGAGCCGTGCCGAGCCGAGTCGTACCACGCAGTGGAAAAGCGCCAAATGACCTGTTAGTGGAAATCACTGTCTGATTCAGGGTGCAGAGCTCTGGATCTATTAATAGCAGAGTATCTATCCACCCCAGATATCTGTGAGGACAGAGATGCTGTTTGATGATGCATTCCCTACCTGTACTCAATGAGCTGGTCTTTGTGCATCCATGTGACGTAGGCTGTGGGATATCCTGTCACCACACAGGGGAGCAGAACGCTCTCTCCAACGACTTTAGACACCTGCTGAGGCTCCAGGAGAAACTCCAGGGTCCTTTCTTCCCCTGATTCTGTACAAAACAGAGAAGTGAATTCACAGTCGATGTCTGTCCCAGTGCTAATGTTATTTTAAATTATTGAAATAATAATTACTTTCAAAAAGATTTTTGTTTTTCTGTAAAAAATTGAAACATCCTTAAAACAAAGTAAATCTACATGAAAAGTTAAATTGCATATAATATTACAAATGTTTTTAGAGAATATATGTTTCTATTAAGTTGAAACCTTATTGACAAACATTTTTTTCCTAGTGCTAGTCAACCCAAAAATGATAATTCTGTCATGCCATTCCAAACCTGCATGACTTTCTTTCTTCTGCAGAACACAACATTAGATATTTTGAGAAATGTCTCAGTGTCCATACAGTGGTCAGTGGGGTCCAATGTTGTTTGGTTCCCAGTATTTGGTTCTGAACCACATGAGGGTGAGTAAATGAGGATAGAATTTTTATTTTTGAGTGGACTATCTTTTTAAACATGAATTTAATACAATTTAGGCTTCTGTTTTGCTTAAAAAAAGGTGGGGTAAGAAAAAAAATATGCAAAATCAGGATATATTCTCCTAAAACAAATGATATTCTTACTCCCCAAGAGAATTTGTTAAAATAGGATGTTTAAATAGACAAAAAGCATAAATAACATTTAAATATAATATATATAAATATAAATGATGACAGAATTTTCCTTTTTGGATGAACCATCTCTTTAATATGAATTATTTTTCTTTTTTTGCTTAAAAAGTGGGGTAAGAAAAAATTGGGTTAATTTAAATTAAGACAAATGTTATTATACAATTTACAGAATTTTACTTCCCAAGTTAAAATATTTGGAATTATACTGGAAAACAAGAACAATACTGATTAAGAAAATGAAGCTGTACAACAAGAAAATGGAAATTTTCCATCAGAAAAGTGTGACCTTGTTGACTGTTTGATCTTACTGATTAAGAGTGAAGTGCATCATATTTGCACCACTAGTCGCAACAAATTGAATAAAAAATAAACTGAAACAGTTTTTCTAAAGCTTCCTAACACATGTTTTCAGCTGCCATTGGTCAGATAAACTGTTTGTCCCGCCCCAAACTCACACTATTAGTTGAGCCTGAGTTTGACATGTTGTGATGCTCAAACAAACAGCAATGTTTGGAAAAAAAAATGACAAATGGCTTACTTACATTATTTATAGCATTTATTTTAACATTTACAGTATACACCTTTTAGGCTTAAGCTTTTAAAAAGCTTTCTCTTTAAACCTCATTATTGTTTTTTTCATTTAAGTTCACTAAATTTATGTTTGTCATGAAATACATCTTTTTGTTAACTAGGATAATTTTCATGAATTTACTATTATTCTGTTATCAAAATGTTGTTTAAATGTCAATCGGTAAATCAGTCTAAATATTAAATTGCAGATAAAGCTTTTTACATTAGTAAAATTTAAAAAAAAAAAAGACATGGACATAATTTAATTTGCAACATTACAGTATGGTTGATGATATGACTCCAAGTATGGAATAGGAATATGTATGGAAATATGGATTATTTACCAGGCAGTATCTGTATTTCTGCTTCTTCACTGGTCTTGGTGGGCCCAGCATTGTCGATCACACAGCGGTACAGTCCAGCGTCTGCCTCTGTTGCGTTACTGATGACAAGAGCCCCGCTGGGCAGTGTGAAGACTCTCTGGTCCAGCTCAACCGGCTCTTTGTTTTGTTCCCAGCGGATGAAAGACACCAGGTCTGGATTCACCTCACAGTTCAGCACATGACTGTCACCCACCCGCACTGACGCAGCTTCCGGCTGACTCAGGTACCGTGGTAGACCTAAAAGTATAGTAGGAGAGGAAGAAATCAGAATAATTGCAATAAATTCATTATCGCATACTGGTTTGCAATAAAGTTTGATCTTCTGCTTAAGAACTACATTCCATAAATAGAAAGTGTTAAGCAATTATTGTGCTAAGTGAGTATATGAAATGGCATTCACTTTGGTAAACTGGCAAGGCTTTTGAAATGTTGAAATACCAAGAAAAACGTCTAAAGCTATTTGCCTGTTGGCTAACATAATTTTCTCTGTCTGTGTGATCTATGTGCTTTAGAGGCGGAGGAAGTTATTGCATTTTGATTAATTGAAGACAATTATGTGCACTGAGGAATCATGCACAATAAGATCATAAGCAATTATGGTCTGTTTTAATTTCAGGTCGACTTTTTTTAAAGTTAAAGGGATAGTTCACCCAAAAATGAAAATTTGATGTTTATCTGCTTACCCCCAGGGCATCCAAGATGTAGGTGACTTTGTTTCTTCAGTAGAACACAAACGAAGATTTTTAACTCAAACCGTTGCAGTCTGTCAGTCGTATAATGGAAGTGAATGGGAATCACGGCTTTGAGAGTAAAAAAAAACATACACAAACAAAACCTAATTAAAGCCTGCAGCTCGTGACGATACATTGATGTGTAAAGACACGAAACGATCGGTCTGTGCAAGAAACTGAACAGTATTTATATAGTTTTTTACCTCTGATGCACTGCAATGTCTGAACTGTCCTGAGCGCGTCCTCGACAGCCGGCGCATGATGCGTCTTCTTCTTCTTGCTTTATGCGCTCAGGACAGTTCAGACAGTTCAGACATTGCAGTGCATCAGAGGTAAAAAACTATATAAATACTGTTCAGTTTCTTGCACAGAACGATCGTTTCGTGTCTTTACACATCAATGTATCGTCACGAGCCGCAGGGTTTAATTTGGTTTTGTTTGTGTATGTTTTTTGACTCTCAAAGCCGTGATTCCCATTCACTTCCATTTTAAGACTGACAGACTGCAACGGTTTGAGTTAAAAATCTTCTTTGTGTTCTACTGAAGAAACAAAGTCCCCTACACCTTGGACGCCCTGGGGGTAAGCAGATATACATCAAATTTTCATTTTTGGGTGAACTATCCCTTTAATTATCTTCCTTCCATGCTCAGAGATTCAAAAGTGTCTCTTTAGAGGTAAAAAAAAAAAACCATCTAAAACCCAAGGGCACAATTTACCCTCAAACCTCTGTAAATGAAACTGATGGTGCTGAAAAAATAGTCATGGCATACAAGTGTTTACACTTTCTGGAGTTCCCCTGGTGTTCCTCAAGCGGAGAACCTGACAGGAACCTCGTCTGTAAGCAGGAAGTGGTACTGACAGGCTTCTAAGTCACACATTTCTCTGTTCCACAGCCCTGGCAAAGTGATAAAGTCCAGAGAAATGACTCTACATTAATTCTGGGGTGTTTCAACTATTTATGATTCATTTATTATTTTGCAGGTGATATATAAAATTGAACAAGATAATAAAAACGTTAATTTGCATGAATCAGTTCAAACTATCTGACTGATAACTCTGATTCAACAAATAATTTAAATTCCCTGCATGGCATTTTTATATATTAAAATTATTTTTTATGTGATAATAATAATAATATGAAAAATCGTACTGTAGGTAAATATTGCTGTTCAGTGTTTGGTGCTGGAATTTGATATTGGTGTATATGAAAATGTATCTGTTCATTTAGTGAAATTCTCTTCATTTAAACTAGACTTTTTTTACCTCTTGCTACAAATGTTTTGATTCTACTTTGTTACAGTATTAGTTTGATTGAATGGCTGATTGATTTGATATATAAAACGTTTGGGGTCAGTAGGATGTTTAAATGTGTTTGAAAGAAGTCTCTTATGCTCACCAAGGCTGTATTCATTTGATTAATAATACAGTCAAACAGTAATATTGTGAAATATTATTACAATTTAAAATAACTTCTATTTGAATATATTTTGAAATGTAATTTACTCCTTTGATGCAAAGCTCAATTTTTAGCATAATTATTCCAGTCTTCAGTTTCACATGACCCTTTAGAAATCATTCTAATATACTGATTTGCTCAAGAATCATTTATTTTTAACAATGTTGAGAATAGTTGCTGCTTAATATTTTTGTGGAAATGATGATAATGATTAAAAAACAATTACTGATCCCCAAACATTGGAACGACAGTGTAGTAATAACTGGGTGAAATCTGTGATGTGAGATCTGTAAGTGTATAAAAATAGATGTATTTCATATTTCAGACATCTAATGCCAATTTGCTCCCTTTTCCACATCCGTCATCTCATGCTGGGCAAAGTATATGAAACATCACTATGAGATTTTAAATAATGCCTGAAAGTGATTTTGAGGCAGATGAAAAAATCCTGGAAAAGTCATGGACTGAATAAGACACTTCTGATAAAAACTTCTTTTTTTTTTTTAAAGGCTGAAGAGCGTTCTGTATTTAAATCAGCTAAGTTCCTTGAGTCTTTCACATGATTTTAGCTCTGAAGCAGTGTAGCTCAGCTCATCGGAGCAGTAAGTTCATCACTTCACATTATCATGAGCGAAGCGTTGAGTACGTTGCTTAATACAATTGACTCCACTTAATCACAGTTCCCTCTCATTCAGTATGGTACTCATTTTACATGTTTCTCTGGAGTATCTGCATCCTGCCTCATATGGAAATATAAATCACAAAGAGATCTCTTTAATATCTACCTTGTGGGAAAAGTACACTTTAGTACACTTATTACAAAAAAGAGTACTATTATGAAAATAATATACTTTAATATACTTAAGTACAAACTGAATGTAATGATTTTGAAAAGTAAACTGCTTGCTAATTGAAATTGAATGGAAATGTATTATACTTCAGATTTATTTAATTAGCTGAACTATAGAAGGTTTTTTGAACCACTGAAGTATGACTTTAGTCTACCTTCACATATAATTTCATTTCTATTAAAGGTGACGTTGCTAAAAAGAATATTATGTAGTGTATTTGGTGTAATGCAATGTGTTTATGCGGTTTAAGGTCCAAAAAACACATTATTTTCCACATA
>NW_015539930.1:1748837-1749050 GCF_001515605.1 Sinocyclocheilus anshuiensis
GTTGAACTGTTCTGGAACAGTGTTGTAAATACAACTTAACCACTGATTTCTAGTTGTGTCCTCTTTTGGAAGGCCAAACAAAGTAGTTTCGCTTTCACAATGAAATACACATCGTTACACACGGCGGGCTAGAGTGAGTGGCGGCTGGTGGGCTTGAGAATGGCACGGCCGGCGGATTCGACGAAGGAGCGGCCGGCGGGCTTGCGGCAACCC
>NW_015539930.1:1749319-1755882 GCF_001515605.1 Sinocyclocheilus anshuiensis
AATACAACTTAACCACTGATTTCTAGTTGTGTCCTCTTTTGGAAGACCAAACAAAGTAGTTTCGCTTTCAACGACACTGTGGCTGCGGCAGCAACAATACTACAGCGAGAATAAAAGTTATGCCTTCTTTCTTTGCATGAACATTTGGGCGGTGTTATGCAAATCTTCCTACACAGTGACGTAGACATGTGGGGGCGTGTTTAAACGAGGTGTTTTAGGAGGGCGTGGACGAGTCTTAACTTTTATATAGAATATCTCTTTGGGTTTGAGACTTTAGTCTTTGCAACTTTAGGGATCTTATCTATGCACTAACAGCTTGTAACACTCCAAAGAGAAAGGAAAATTTGAAACTCTGTTTTGATGCCTTCTTCAAAACAGAGATCTATGGATCCCTTGCAGGTGAACAAAGACTCATGCATGAAAATATCTTTGTGAGAGTCTAGGACAGGGTTCCTCAAATCTTGCCCTGGAGGGCCAATGCGCTGCAGACTTTAGCTCCAACCCTGATCAAACTTACTTACCTGTGATTTTCTAATGATCCTGAAGACATTGATTAACATGCTCAGGTGTGTTTGATTAGGGTTAGAGCTAAACTCTGCAGGAAAGTGGATCTTGTGGGCCAGATTTGAGGATCCCTGGTCTAGAAGAAAGGAGTGATGGGGTTTCCTTTGTCTGGCATTAGTCCATTACAGACATGCCATGCTCTCACTCTCTCTTAATGTGAAAGAGCATGCAGTGAGAGATGCAATCAGCTGCTGGCTCTGGGTGAACAGAGAACAGCATTCATTCATCTCCCCAGGCTCTGCTTTATAACAGCAGACAGAAAGGTTTCACAGAGCATGCTGTGGGCTTTTAATCCCCTTATAAACTATACACAAAATCAAGGTTTAACAACAGAACAGCTTTTATACTCTTAAAGGAAACATTCTGGGTATTTCTGTCCACTAAGTACTTTTTTGAGAAAAAAAAAAATCTAGACAGTTTATTATTCCTCTGTACAGCTAGAGGACATACAGTATAACATATTTACAATATATATGTAAGGGATAACAAACAAAATTTTTTTCTTGCAAAATAAACCCTTAGAGGGTGATTAATACCATAATGCAAAGTAGTTGAATTTATTAGACTTATTATGTAACTATTTAGCAAATTAATAAATGCATAAAAGCATTAATGGAAATTTAATATTGATTCAAATTTAAATTATGTTTTTATGTGAGAAGGCAGGCAGTGCAGAGTGATATGAGGCATGAAATTATGTAAATATTGATGTGACAATATAGGTAA
This sequence comes from Sinocyclocheilus anshuiensis, assembly GCF_001515605.1. Classification (NCBI taxonomy): domain Eukaryota; kingdom Metazoa; phylum Chordata; class Actinopteri; order Cypriniformes; family Cyprinidae; genus Sinocyclocheilus; species Sinocyclocheilus anshuiensis. Next base: position 1,750,610 of record NW_015539930.1, read on the forward strand.
CTTCTGTTGGTGCATGTAAAAATTATTAAATTAAAATTATTCTTGTAAATAAATGAGGGGTGCTCCGATTAGGATTTTTGAGGCCGATCACCGATCACAGAAAGCAGTATCTGCCGATATGATCACCGATACTGATCTGTTTAAAGGGGTCATATGATGCGATTTCAATTTTTCCTTTCTCTTTGGAGTGTTACAAGCTCTTGGTGCATAAAGAAGATCTGTAAAGTTACCCGTCGGCCGTTCCTCACTCTAGGCCGCCGGCCGACGCTCACTCGAGCCAGCCGTGTGTGACGCTGTGCGTTTCGTTGTGAAAGCGAAACTACTTTGTTTGGCCTTCCAAAAGAGGACATGACTAGAAATCAGTGGTTAAGTTGTATTTACAACACTGTTCCACAACAGGTCAATCTCAAGCTGATGATGCGTCTGCCGTGCGAGGTTTGGCACGACATGCACCGTCTCAGTCTCAGTCTGGCATGGGTGAAATAATGATAATGCTGAAGGTGAGGTACAATTCATATAAGTAATTAGAAATTTTTCTGTGAGACGCAATTTCACAAACAGCGCGAGTGAATGACCGCGCGCTCTCTCTTCCCTCTCAAAATGCGCAAATGGCTTCAAATCACATCGCACCTGCACTATAAGCGAGCTGCACAGTTGACAGGAATTATCACTTGCACAGTCGAGGCAGTGTTGCATCATCACTAAAGTTTATGAATTGCATTTCTTTTTAATTCTTGCCAGTGTTTAAACCATTCAGCGCTCGCGCACTCTCCTGGAGACCGAGCACTCATGCACACTCAAAGCGCACACACATAACGCCAGGTTCACACATTCTCCGTTTGCAGTGCGCATGCAGTCCATGTGTGGTACGTAAGCCGTGCAGAAGCAGCAGGTGCTCACTGTGCTTTCACACAGGGGTCTGCAACTGATCCGTGGCTGTTTACTACAAACACAACATTTAGCCATTATTTTGATTTCAAATCCAAACATTGTTACTTAAAATGCTTTTTCTTTTCTTACACAGTGCAGTAGCTAATACAATCTTTCATAGACGTGTTTATAAGCAATAAATATAAGAAACACATTATTCAATGCTTTTTACTTTTGCATTTATTTCTAGATTGATATATTAAGTTGCTCAAGCAAGTGGCAAAACAATTAAACTACTTTTCTTACGTTGACATTGACAGAAATAATTCGTGTCAATTCATTCATTGACGTGTCAATTCATTCATTGACGTGTCAATCCATGTCCAAATTTACTGCAAACAATGCACTGTTACTTTAATTCAGCGCTTGCAGCGCAGCAAAAATAAACTCGGTGCGGAAACCATCTCTGCACTGCTGCAGACGCACCGCTCGTGGAACGCACTGCCGGACACCAACCGTGTGCAGTGTGCACGCTTTATTAATCCGTTAACATGAGCGCGGAAAAAATACACACTGCAAACGGAGTATGTGTGAACCTGACATTATAGGCTTGTCCAAAATACCCACACTTGCGGTCTTTGCACTTGATCACTGGACTACTTATATGACGTATTTCCTGTATTTGGCCCAAATGCCCCAAAAAACCCATATCGGTCGGGCTCTACAAGCAATCCTGCGGTTCATAAAGAGCTTTGTTTTCCTACCTCCACGAGTGCCATCTATTTTTGCCTTGTTTATCTAAAAGTGCTCTTTTCCTTTAAACCTAGCCAAAAAGCCATAGCCTAAGTGTTGATTGTGAAACACAGGAGACTTTAATTATATGCATTTATGGTGTAATTACTACATTTTCGTGTCAATCCATGTTCATATTTACCGCAAACAATGCGCTGTTACTTTAATTCAGCGCTTGCAGTGCAGCAAAAATAGACTCGGTGCGGAAACGATCTCTGCACTGCTGCAGGCACGCACTGCTCCTGGAACGCACTGCCGGACTGCAACCGTGTGCAGTGTGAACGCTTTAATCCGTTAACATGAGTGTGGAAAAAATATGCACCGCATACACACTGCAAACGGAGTAATGTGAACCTGGCATTATGTGTGTGCACTGCGAGTGTGCATGAGCGCTCAGTCTTCAGGAGAGCGTGCGAGTGCTGAATGGTTTAAACACTGGCAAGAATTAAAAAGAAATGCAATTTATAAACTTTAGTGACGATGCGACACTGCCTTGATTGTGCAAGTGACAATTCCTGTGTTAACTGTACAGTGTGCAGCTCACTTATAGTGCAGACGCGATTTAATTTGAAGCCATTTGCGCATTTTGAGAGGGAAAGAGAGAGCGCGCGCAGTGATTCACTTACGTTGTTTGTGAAATTATGTCTCACAGAAAGTTTTCCAATTAGCTACTTTATAAGTTATTTAATGAAGAAATATGAACTGTACCTCACCTTCATTATTATAATTATTTCACCAATTCCGGACAGAGACTGAGACAGTGCCGCTGCATGTCATGCCAAACCTCTGACGGCAGGCGCGTCATCAGCTTGAGATCGTTTTTTTTGAGATCTGCCTTTTTAGAGACCGCCGATCAATCATCCCAACGTGATTATCGGCCGATAGTGATCGGTAGCCGATCAATCGGAGCACCCCTAATCATATATGCAGATGGGAGAAATCTAGAGAAGGATAAATATCACTGCAACATCAGCTTGAGATCGTTTTTTTTTTTTAGATCAGCCTTTATAGAGACCGCCGATCAATCACCCCAAAGCGATTATCGGCCGATAGTAATCGGTAGCCGATCAATCTGAGCACCCCTAAAATAAATGTTTTTTATCTTGTGTACATTTAGAGAAAAAACCATGTGGAAAATATTATTAATATTGATTAACAACATATTTTACTATTTTACACCACTGTTCAGAAATTTGGGGTCAGTACAAAAGATTTATATTTCAAATAAATGCTTTTATTCCTGAAAAATATTCAGGAATAAAATCCTGAAAAAAATCTGAAGGAATCTGAAGGCTCCATCTGAAGGATCATGTGACCCTGAAGACTGGAATAATGGCTGTTCAAACTTTAGCTGTGCCATCACAGGAATAAACTGCATTTTACGATATATTAAAATGGAAAACTGTTCTTTTAAATTCTATGGTAATTATTTTAAATATTTCACAATATCACTGTTTTACTGTATTTTCGGTCAAATAAATGCATGTATTTACCAGCTAGACCAGCATCAAACCAGCTCTAATCAGCATAAAAAAAGGCAATGTGTTTTGGTGGCAGTGTGAACCCTCCCTGCTGTTATATTCTTCCCCTGTTACGTCCTTTCCAATCAGTTAGTCCAAGAGCAACATTTGCTGAGTGATTCATTACACTGGTGTAAATGCTACATGGGAACCAGCGAGTGCCATAAGCTTGGACTTCACAAAAACAGCTCACAGACACACACTGAGGGTCTACCACACATGCACACACATCCCGTTCTGGTGGCCTGATCCAGGCATCTATCTTAGTACACAAGAACATGCTACAAACTGGAGATTTGGATCGACAGACCCATTAGAGTTTATTGGCCAGACTCTTGTGTGATTTCATTGGAGAGGACAGTCCGTTTAATGGACAGATTGTCAGCTCTGCCGCTGTTTGTCCACATCATCAAATTATGGATGCCTATTTCTGCCAGAGAATAAAAATATAAAAAATGCGATTTTTTTTATCCAACAATTCTTCTTATTTTTCTCAGAATTGTAAGTTTATATCTCATAATACTAATCTCTTTTTTTAGAACTGAGAATTTATATCTTGCTATTGCGAGTTATTGATTGTAACTCGGAATTAAAACAAAAAGTTATAAACTTAGTTATAAACTCACAATTCTGACTTTTTTCTTCGAATTGTGAAATAATTGAGATGTAAACTCAGAATTTGGAGGAAAAAAGGCAGAATTGTGAGATGTAAATTCGCAATTGTGGGTTATAAATTTGCGATACTGACTTTTTTCTCACAAATGTAAGTTTATATCTAGTAATTGCAAGTTATTAATTGCTAGATGTAAACTCAGAATTTGGAGAAAAAAGTCAGAATTGCTAGATGTAAATCTGCAAAAAAAAAAGTTATAATTTCACAATTTTGACTTTTTCCTCAGAATTCCATGTTTATATCTCGCAATTGCAAGTTATTAATTGCGAGATGTAAACTTGGAATTCTGAGAAAAAAGTAAAAATAGCAAGACGTAAACTCACAACTGCAAGTTTTATGACAAACAATTGTGATAATATAAACTTGCAATTCTGAGAATAAAAGGCAGAATGAGTGTGATATAAATTTGCAACTGCGAGAAAAAAAATCTGAACTGTGACATAAGTAGTTGCAATTACCTTTATAAAATTTTTATTCTGTGGTGGAAACAAGCTTCCATACCGAATTGCAACTCTTAACATGACCATTAGAGGTTAGTGCTGAGGCACATGAAAACACACAATCAATTGGGTGATGAGAATTTCCAACTAAAGCAGATTCCACACACTAGGAGCCATAGCGATGGCAAAAACCCTGCAAAGAAAAATAGCAACCTCAAATCATGGGCCCAAAGTACCATGAAGCAGGCCCTAACTTCCATTTACCTCTGTCAAACAGAGAAAATAATTTGAGTGGGTATAAGGTCTCTTCCATCCCGCTGAGCTGAGGCTCATTCACTGTTCATTCGACTCTGGATACTCTTCTTTATTGGGGTCTTAGAGGCGGCAGGCAGCTCTTTAAAAAGCTCCAGAAATGTACAGGCTCGTGGACAAACAGCTCCCTCCATTTTGCGACAGGGTTTTTTGGCCTGTAGAGAGCGAGTAGAGCTGAGCACGATTTACCGATGCTGTTAAAGCTGAATATGAGTAGATAAATCTGGGGTTGGGAAGGTCTGGGATGAAAACAAAGAGACCAACCTCACAGCAGAGTGCGCTTGAGCAGCAATAAACAGAAAGGTTGTAGCTCAAACCCAAACCCATGCAAAGACCCCACCCCAGCGAGGGGAAATAAATAGCCGTACCTGCCATATATATATAGATGTACACATTATAATCAGGAAACGGTGCCAACTGTGTGATTTGATTGTCCCCCTGACATACAGTACTACTGATATCATCGACAAGATTAACTTTAAAAATTAGTCATGTTATTAATTAGATTTAACTTTATTTAATGCAGAATGGGTAAAAATAAATAAATAAAAATAAAAATAAATAACAAATTTTTTTTTACTTTTATAATATATATATATTTTTATTATTTAGAATTTAAAGAAATTGGTATGTTCCCATAAATCATAATGACATTTGAACTCTTTC
>NW_015539930.1:1755892-1770253 GCF_001515605.1 Sinocyclocheilus anshuiensis
TTCAGCCATTTATGAGACAACATCTTTGACAACAAAAAAAGCGATTTTCTCAGTTTCTTGTTCAAAAATGTTGCTTTTTTTTTTTCATGAAACGTGCCCAAATTTAAGTGCGGATAAAAAAAAAAAAAGTAATTCATGAAGCTGGAAAAAAACACTTTTTTGTTTGTTTGTTTGTTTAAAAGCAGAGGCTTTGTTCTTTCTTCTGACATATTGCATGATCAGATATTCATACAACAAATTATTCTGGGGGCCATAAAATGGCAGGCAACTTTTTTTTAAAAACGCTGGTGGGGAAAGAGTTAAGTTAAAAATATTAATAAAACTGAGACTGTAAAAAAAAAAGAAAACGAATGATTTGATATTTCCCCATTTCCCCATATATTTCTTTTACAGTCTTTATCAGTATATTTTTATGTTTGCACTTACCGTATATCAGTCTTGTCAATAGTTCAATTCTGTTTTGGAGAAAAATTACTCTTAATTTATAAAATCCTGATATTTTTCAGCACAAATGGCACCATTTACTGTGAATGGCCTACCGCCCTTCCATCATCTTTTACTAAAAGAGATTTGACCACCCTTCTTTTTCTCTCATGAAATATTCATCTCAAGGTTCGTGCAGTCTTAACATGGCTTCTGTCCAAATTAGAAAGCTGTTTGAGCTCCAGTCATCTCTCCTGGAGTTCTATAAATATGCTGTCTAAGAAGCACCTAAAGGAGAAAACTGCCAGCCATAACATGACCCAGTTCAGGGAGGAGTCACACTGAGAATTGCATGTCACCTTTCCAAGCCTGTAAATTTTGCATGAGTCTTACAAGCAAGGATAAATATTTGATAGCGGTCTGCAAGATCTTCTATTATGAGTTTAAATGTTGTCCTCACAGCTGGTTCCAAAACTAACCAGACCTCCTCTGTGTTTGGTTACATACTCTGATCTACTGAATGAATTTTTGGGGTAAAACATTGTGTAAATAGCACTGAGCACTGATAATACAGACTTAATAATGACTTGCAATCAGTTTAAAGAGTAATAACATTAGACATCCCTCATCTAAGGTGATACATGGCACATACTCATTCGCATTTTGGTCCAAACTGTTTTATAAGTTTCAAACCAGGATCACCAGCTAGTAACCAGGGCTGCATGTTTAATAATAATAATAATAATACGCTAGCACTAGGTTGCGATTTAATTAAATATGTGCGCTGCGTGCTTCACAGTGAAGCGTGGCAATGTGTTTATTTATACGTGAGCAGCTCATGAGCCTGTGTTACCAGCATCTCAGAGTGGCTCAGTTCACAGTAAATGCTGCTCCATACAAACTCCATCTCTGCATCTACTCTGAGTTTGGGTCGCTTTAACATGCATTTAGGAACACAACATCTTCCCATACTTGTAATGAGAAGTGCTTAACAACAAAAGAGAAGAAAAAGAACCACCGTGGGCCTCCGGCGGTTTTCCATCAAAATAAAAGTTCAATGGTTTAGCATTTGAAAATGAAGGAATTAAGACAGCCAATAAGAATAAATTTTTTAAATTCCATTTTAATTTCTCAATCACAATTTATATCAGAAAAATCACCAAATCGTGCAACCCTACCAGTTACTAATAAAGACTGTGAGAATAAAGGTAATTATCTGTTGAAATGGTGTGGGTTTGCCACAGGTTCATCTATTTCCTCTTAACTATTGAGCTCTTCATCTCTCCTAACTATAGAGATGAATGTCAGTGTGCGCACAGGTTATATTTTGAGCCGGTTTCCCAGAAGCGTCCGGCTGCTGACGGGCACACACATTAGTGAACGAGCGGCGCATTCCTATGAGGCCGCCTCATCAGAAGTCTAACACAATTAAACTTCTCTTCCCACTCTGATACATTAGCACTGCATCAATGTGAGATATCACAAGCATACATCCACATCTGCTTCCACTGACTGTAACCAAACACTCTGTGAGACAGCCGGTTCATAGTGAGGTCAAACGCTGACTGTAAAATGCCTACATTTACATACCAACAAAATGAAAACCAACTAATCTTATTCTAAAATGTAGTAAACATATTTGTAAGTGTAAAGCCCAGTAGCTTATAACATCATCATAAAATCTGATTGTAGACAATCCAGAAGAGCAGAAAAAAGGCTGAAACAGAAAGACTGTAAAGATCCCAAAAGAACATTTCATCACTGCTTGTTATTGTAACGGTTTACATTTAACTGTAATAGTATTTCCTATTTGAATGTATCTTTTTAAATGAGTGAATGAAATAATCTACAAAATAAATCTGAAAATGTTTATGTTCAGTTGTTAAATATGAAATATTTGCTCGAATTGGACACTCCCAAGTGTTACTGGACAGCAAGGGTTATGGTCAGGTGATCTCTCTCAAACATCTGAGCTGAAAAGACACTTCAGTGGCAGGTTTGCATTAAATCCTCTGGTATCTTGTCAAATGTTCTGTTGATTTTTACTGTGATCAGCTGCAACTCGGTCACCATACACTACGAGAGTTTTCAGAAAGCCCAATAACACCAAACAGGACATTTCATTTCACAGTGCTGTGGATGTAATTGGAAAAGAAATGATTTTCAGTCATGGAGACTAGATGGCAGGAGAGCAGCAGTGAGACGGCCAGTGTAATATGTCTCCTGTCCAGACACAGACAGACAGACTCAGAGACAGCAGGGATTCATAGTTCAAGTGTAGAGCGATCATGAAGAAAACTGGGAAAGATGGACTTGATGATGTTTAATTCTGCAAAGTGTTTTTTAGAATTCTCTAAAAGTATATTAGGAATTAATTATATTCCAATAACCCAAAGTTTAATCAAATACATAATAAATGAGAGTGTTTTTTTTCAAAAGCTCTAGATTTAAACCGTCCTGGCTTTCATGACTTTCCTCTCGTACGTTTTTTTTTTCTTACATATTTTTAATGTATTTAAAATGTATCAGTAAGAGGTATCATAGTGGGTTTGACCCATTCGGGTAAAGGGGAGGGGCCTCTGTTTGATCTTGAATTTGCATACAGATGAGCTAATGAAAATGCATACCAGTCCTTTATGCCCTGAAGACATGTCTTGAATACCAACCACACAGACAGGAAAACAGACTAATAATTATTGGTGTTGGAACCCTTTATTATTTATTGTGTACTGCAGCAGTATGAAGCACTGGTACTCTGTGTGCTCTCAGCGGGGTTTAATTGCTCAGTGGTTGCTCTTTCAGAAGATTTAAAGATGTTTGCCTCAGATGTTTCTTAGAAATGTATAGGATAAATAAAAATACACACAAATTGTTTACACACAGTAAGGAATATAAAATTGATCTAGAAAGTAGCGCAAATAATTAGGATGAAAGATGTTTGAGTTCTGAAATTACTTTTGTTTGCAGACTTTGGTATCTTGGAAAGATCTGCGGTTTGAGACATGTTTGAGATCTCTTGTGAAATGTTCTCCTGGATCTTTTCGTCAGGTGAAAAGTTTACAAAAAACTGACAAAGAATTTTACTGCTGTCTTGAAAAAGCATAATTTTGTTCAGGGATTTTTGCAGTCATGAACCCACATGTATTTTAAATTGAGTTGTATTATACAGTATATATATATATATATATATATATATATATATACACACAGTGGTGTGAAAAAGTGTTGGCCCCCTTCAAAAAATATTTTCTATATTTAATTTGAACATTGCTGAATTCATTTAGATATAAAATAAATGTAATGCATGTTATATTATATTATATTATATTATATTATATTATATTATATTATATTATATTATATTATATTATATTATATTATATTATATTATATTATATTATATTATATTATATTATATTATATTATATTATATTATATTATATTATATTATATTATATTATATTATATTATATTATATTATATTATATTATATTATATTATATTATATTATATACATTTAAACTTATTGCTGTTTTGGCGAAATGTTTGAGAATCTTTGTTTTTGTTATTGTTTTTTTTCCCGAAGAGCCAGAAACTCAACACTGACTGCATTTAGTTGAACACTATTAAGGTGACATTTTATTCTGAGCAACTTGTTCTCAGCTATACTGACCTTCACGAGAGGTCGTTGCCAGGGGAGATGGCACCACTGCAGGGAGAGACCGATCGCATTACAAAGCACATAAATGTGTTGTCAGGACCTTGTGTCTCCCCTCTTATCGGAGACGGGGGGAATCATACCTCTACAGGGCTGGACTGAGCACGCTCTGTAGCTCCAGCAGAACAAGACTGTGAAAAGACCTGCCAATCAAGGCCCCTCAGGGCCCAATGTCCACACAAAGTCTGCTTGCACACTTTAGCCAGTGAGAACAGAGCTGGGCCCTCATCACCTGCCTGATGCAGTCAGACCCCTGCAGACGCCCCACAAGGTAACCTGATTAATGTGCTCAGTGCTGACAGCATGCTGATAGATGCCACGATAAACAAAAGCAACCCTGACCCATTGCGCTTTCTGTCTGTGTGGATCTCTGACTCTCTGAGGCCTCCAGAGCATCTGCAGATCTGCTCTTTGTCAGTCTGTCTGTACTCAGCTTTTGACAGGAAGTTGGAATGTGAGAAGAGATGAGGGCTGTATTGGTTAGTAGCCCACACTCAGAGAGGTCCCAAAATTCAGTTCGCCACATCGGACAATGGAGTGAATGAAGAAAATCTAACAGCTATAAATACTGCCATTTTTATAGTCATGAACACCCATGAATTTTGTGGTATTTGCATGATTTTTTATTTAATAAATAAAATACAATTAAATATAAAGATTTTATTTTTTTTATGTGAATGCGTGAAATCATAAAAGCAGAATCCAACTCATGAACTCCAACAATTATTTAAAATAAAATAATCAATTGAATGTGTGTCTTGTAAAACAATTATAAAACAAGTATAAATTGTACACTCTCAGAAAAGAAGGTACAAAAGCGTACCTTATTATGCATAAATAATAGTGTACAAATAAAAGAATAAACTAAATTAAAGTATTAAAGAAGTAAACAAACAAAGAAACAATCAACCAAAAATGTAAGTAATTTAATTAAATTTAAATAATTAATTAACCTATTTAATCTCATTGGTGTAATAAAATAAAATAAAATAAAATAAAATTAAATTAAATAAAATTAAATAAAATTAAATTAAATAAAATCTCATTGCCGTCTTGGGTAACAATTAAAATATAAGAGATATAATTAGTGATTTTCCCCCCTATATATTTGTCTAAAATCATAAAAGCAGAATCTGATTCATGATTCTTGTGCAGTCATGAACCTACATGTATTTTAAATTTGCATTATTTAAAATAAATGAATAAATAAATTTACACATCTGAGAAAACATTTGAGAAAACACAGGATCAAAGTACAGTACTATCACAAGGCTATGTGGATCTTCTCAGTATGTCTCCTATAGGAGTGCTGAGATCAGGAAGCAGATGGAACTGGTTATATCATGCACATCTTCCCCTAAACACACACATATGGACGCACATATGAGAACATCCCTGCACTGCACACATAATCGATCACATTTGAACATCCAAACACATTCTGCAGTCCGCTGGCAACAGCTTTGTGTTAATGTCACCACCACAGTCTCACATCTGGAAGCGAGTCAAACGGGATTTCTACTTTGAAGGGTTTCTGACGTTCTTGATGATGCCCTGAATTACACATCACATCTGCTCTGTGTTTCAACCATACCAGGGATGTAGGAGGAACAGTGTGTCTTGGTTTCTAGAGTCAGGCCAAATTACAAGTTGGAGACACTTTTTTTTTTCTTCAAGCCTGAGTTTTTAGTGCCATCCAATCATTGAAGTTAACACACTGGGTGCAGGTGTCTTTCTCAGATCATGACTGGGATCTTTCCTTATGGCTCTCAGCAAACTGGCACATAGAACTATAATCTGTCAGTTGTAATTGTGAGTTTGGGCCAGTCACACTTATATGAGGTGACTACATATAGTGCGAATGGGCCAAGGCTGAAAAACCAGTCAGCAGGAGGAAAAAAAAAGCTGGGTGTCATAGACGACGGACAGTTTGTGGTGGGCTGCTCTGCCCTTCCTCCAGACAGATCCACCCAGGCAGTGAAGAGAAAGGAGGGCAGGACGTGCAGCCAGAGGTGACAGACGGAGTGGTGTGATCGCCAGCAGCTGAGCCCCCCTCCAGCTCGCCTTTCTGTTCTTCACTTCGAGTAAGAATAATAAGCCTTTTTAGTCCGGACACCTGCAAAACTGAGGGTGCGAGACGAGTATGAAAGCCAAGAGCTGTGTGAAAGCTGCTCTTTCCTTTTCCCTTTGGGCAAATCACACAGTGCCACAGACAGCTTCATTCTGAATGTTATTATCACACGCATAATGATATATCTGCATTTAATTCATGAGTCAAAAATAAATAAGACCTCTGAGATTTTCTGAGACTAAGAAAAAAAGTTGTTTCTCCTAAGGCATGTTGCTGTTTCTAAATGGCATTCAGAATCATTGGAGACTTCTGCTACTTAGATTAAAAAAAACATATTTTCTTTAGAGTTTTAAAATACCAATGTTTGCAAATATAAAGAGAGAGATTTCAATATGAACTCAATATATATATATATATATATATATATATATATATATATGAACTCAAATATGAGCTCATTAAATTTCTCCAAACTTGCCACAAATGTTCTTTATTTTTCTTTATTTCTACTGGGTGAGCCACGGGGCTAAAGTAACCATTATAACATGATTATTTGAAGGATTAATCATTACATTTAGGAGTTTCAGCTGCCATGTGAAGAAAAAAAATTGTAGGCAGCCGCATAAATATTTTATGGATAGGGTTCATCACCTAATTAATATTCATGAGCCAATATGATAAGGTTTATACAGACATGCATATATTTATTAAAATATATTTATTTATATATTTATGCATGTGTGCTTAATGTCTTATTTTATTCATATTTAATCTTATTTATATTAATAAAGAGAGAGATTTCAATATGAACTCTATATATATATATATATATATATATATATATATATATATGAACTCAAATATGAGCTCATTAAATTTCTCCAAACTTGCCACAAATGTTCTTTATTTTTCTTTATTTCTACTGGGTGAGCCACGGGGCTAAAGTAACCATTATAACATGATTATTTGAAGGATTAATCATTACATTTAGGAGTTTCAGCTGCCATGTGAAGAAAAAAAATTGTAGGCAGCCGCATAAATATTTTATGGATAGGGTTCATCACCTAATTAATATTCATGAGCCAATATGATAAGGTTTATACAGACATGCATATATTTATTAAAATATATTTATTTATATATTTATGCATGTGTGCTTAATGTCTTATTTTATTCATATTTAATCTTATTTATATTAATATTTTACTTATTAAATGAAGATTCTCAAATAACTGTTCATTTAAATCTAAATAGCATTCATATGTAAATTAATGATGACTATAATTACATTTATTATGTAAATAATGACATATAAGATTCATGCATATAGTCCTTTTACAAATGAATCTGTGCTGCATATTTGCAGATTTCTTATAGATGAACAAAAATTTAAATAAAAAAAGTCTATCCTGGAACACTGTAAATGTCAAAAATGTTCTCATGTGTTTCTATTTGTATTTATCCTGAGGAAGTTTAGGGAGAAAAACATCTTAGACAAAATTAATATTTAAATAATAACTGAGAACTCTATTCATAGGATATTTTATGACCTTCTTCAGTGGTGCCTGAACGAAAGATCTTTTGAGAAAGCCTTTTTTTTCTTTCTTTTTTTTTTTTTTCTTCATAAAATGGAAGTCAATGGTAACCAAAACTGTTTGGTTACCAATATTCTTCAAAATATATTCTCGTGTTCTGCAGAACAAACTGATTTTTTTTTAAACTATCCCTTTGGTCATGGTGTTGTTTTAATTGAAAATATTAATCTGGTCATAGAGAGCCCACATATATAAGACTGCCTGCATGGTTCATTTCAGAGTGTCAGACAGTCTGTGACTGACACTAGCTAGTGATAAAGCCCCTCTCTAGATCCAATGGTGTTGGCTCCACTGACAAGTCTGAAACATGCCCCTCTAGTGTTGTTGTTTAATATCTGACCAGTCTGAACAGGTTCCTTCTGTGAGGTGTGAAACTGCATGGCACAAACAGAGCTGCAGCTGCAAGGGCCCCTCAGCCCACAGCACTTCATGACCGTAAAAACAAACCAGCAGAGAAAACCCAGGAATGTCATCTCACACTTCTCCTATACGGTCTCAGCCTGCATACTGTAAACACACCAGTGCTGGGGAGTAACTGGCTAAAAGCAGTCTAGCCGTTGCTATACTGCCTCAACAACATTTTCATTAGTGTGAGAATAATTCAGCCGCTTTAAAATATCATAGCTTTTTATAGTAACAAGAAACGTTTAGAGGTGTTAGTGAATCAGTTCATTCAGATGGTTAATTTCAATCAACCTTGAACTGGATTTACAGGTTTAAGTCCTTCCACAGCAGTTTACATAATTTTCTTAGTTTTATAAGTCATATTTTGTTAAAATGTATATGTATTTAAAGTTAACATGAAATGAAAATTAACCTCATTGTGAATAATTTATCCATATATGTTTATTATTATTATTATTATTATTACAAAAAGACAAAGGTACAAAACTTAATGAGTACTTAATGAGTTAAGTAAGGGGAAAGAACTACAATCCCATGAAGAATTGCAAATGACAATCAAATTAAAAATGGAGAAATACAAAACTATTCATTTAAAATGGTTAATTATATCTATAAAAACAGCATATTTTAGGTTAATTACAATATATGCATAAATATACAAATATTATTAGCAATACATATAATAATAGCAATACATATACAAATATTATTAGCAAAAAAGTGTGTTAAAAAAAAACCTGTGCTGCTATCAAAACACTACTGTATGTTTGAGCAACCTGCCTGTGAAAAAGAAGTACACTTTAGCATACTTTTAAATAGAGTAAAAAGATTTTTTTTCCCCGGACAATTAATACATGATATTTACAATTAAATGCTTATAGCTTAATTTTATATTAAACGCAATTAGATGAACATAAAAGAGTGTTTTTAATTCACTTAAGTAGGACTAAGGTACATTTTTATATGTAATTACTTCTGTTGTAAACCATTTCATTTGACATTATTTAAAAGTGTACTTAAGTGTGTTAAGAAGCACTCTCTTTAAATAAACGTTTGGCCTTTTAATTGAATATTACATTGCGCAAGTACAGTACAGTACAGTATATATATATATATATATATATATTTTTTTTTTTTTAAGATTTGAAGTATACTACAAGTGCTTATTTAATACAATTAAGTTCATTTCTTTTTCACAAGACATTACAACAAATGGCAAATGGGTGTTAAGGAAACCTGTTTGAAAACGGTCGTTATTTTAGCAGTTGATGATGCTAGTGGCCCTGAAATTACTCACTTTATCTCAAACTAACTTAAACTATTTGTAACTTGTAGCTTGGTTGCTCTGAAGTAGCTTCCCCAACACTGCTACACACACTCTGCTCTTGACCTGAGTTCACTGTCTAATCCTGGACACACTTCACTCGCTACATACTGACAGACGTTAGTTAGCAGGCAGAGAAATTCCTCAAGGTTCCCCAGAGCCCTTGCGCACAGGGTTCAGGGCAGCCTTGTGAAACAAGGACCTTAAACGTATACACTTTAAACCCCTCATTCCCATCATTCTGCTGTAGCTGTTCAAAGAGCTGTTCCAAGCAGGCCCCGGCAGGCACGTCCAACTCGGAAACCGGATTTATTTCATTCAGAGAGTAAAAATCGTCTGTTTGCTTAAGTTTTACTCCCCTGCTGCTCTTCAGAGAAAGACGAGAATCCTGTAACGTGGCAACAGCGACAGCCTCCCCATCTTTTATTAGTTTTGAGTGACACTTTGAAACTGTGGCCAGGATGGAGACAAAGCAGTGACACAAATACAAATGAGCCTCCCGCTAAAGGCTACTAAACAGAATAAACAACCCCGGGTTCAAATTGTTTTGAATTCACTGAAGGCAGAGACAAATCAATAACACTACAGTGAGAGTTTGGAAACTGAAAAGCACTGATATAAGCCAAATACTCAGTCAGAGGGAAAAATGCTATGCATGGAAGCAAACTGAGAAGCTGCTGGCTGCAGACAGATGGCATTCTGGGGCTGAAAGGTTGACCATGGTGCCTGGATCTGCTCTGACAAGAGAGTTAAGCAGGAGCTTACCACCTACAGACTCAAGTCTAATGGAAACTGACTGGCATGCCTGAAGTTTAAAGGGGTCATATGATGCTATTTTAAAGATCATTATTTTGTGTATTTGGTGTAACAGAATATGTTGACATGCTTTAATGTTCAAAAAACACATTATTTTTCAAATACTGTACATTATTGTAGGTCCTCTATGCCCCACCAAGAGCTTGTAACACTCCAAAGAGAAAGGAAAACTTGAAATCGCATCATATGACCCCTTTAAAAGGCACTAAACCTTAAATGAAGAAACTAACTAACTGAACTGTCTGTCTATCTATAACATGATCCACCTACAACGGGGGCTACTAAAGAGTGATAGTGGGTTTGTGGAAAAGCATAGGAAAATTGTGTAAAATTAAAAAGCTAAAAATACTCAAATATTTCATTTTTTAATCATAATATTAATAGCAATTATTGTTATACAATGTCAACATATATAAGCTATTTTTTTCCACATATTGGAGGTCCATGGCATCAATAAGTGAAAGACCCTGACCTTGAACACCCTAGCAATGTCCTAGCAACCACCAGAATAGAGTGCAACAGCCGGGTTCTGTAAGTAAAACCACCATTAATTTTCTCCATAGGGGAAATGGATTTTTAACAATAACTTATAAACCTTAAATAACCTACTGTGAATTCCGAGGTTGTTAATCGATGGCAAAAGTTTTTCTTTTAAAGCCATCTGTTCACACTATTTCAATTTATTTTAAAATAATCATGTTTAAAAGCTGAATTTATGGTGAAAAACTACATTACCTATGATGCAGTACAGAAAATTCCACAAATCAGAGAGTTGCATTGAGCAAATCACACTAGAAGAGCTTGCAGAAAAGCACTGCAAATGGCATAATTGGTAGGGCTGGGTATTGTGTATGAAAAATGTCTTGCCGTTCGGTACCAAATTTCGATACCTAAGGGGTTTAAACATGTCAACGTCAGTGAGCCAATAAGCATGCAGCATGTTTGATGTGCCTAAATCAAGCAAGTAGCGGTAACTGCAGGCTGGAGCAGTGGGCGTGGCGAAAGATTAGGTCGTGCTGAAAAGTAGGGGGTGTGGATAAAGGTCATTCTAATTGGTTAGGGTTAGGGGTTAGTTTCTATTGTTGCATTCACCTTTCGGCATGCCACCTTTTGACACACCCATTACTCCAACCTGCAGCTACCCATCTCAAATCAAGTGCTGGTGATTGGTTCTGGCGAGGCATCAAGGAAAAACATTAGGTGTGTTCGACCTGAAGCGGCGCTGCACATATCAATCTGTGTTTGACATCAAAGAACCGCAAGAGTGAATAGAAAGCATACTGAGCAGCCTACTCTCTATAGCTCTTGCGGTACTTTGATGACACACACTGATCTATCTGCACAATCGACCGAAAACGCCTGTTATGCGTGACCATTCAAGCACACTGTAACATCATGCTACATAAGAGAATTTATAATATTTATACTATGCTTTCACTCAAAACTCACTTCAAACCACCATCGAATGTTTGTAATAACTTCCGATTGCGACCTACTGTGTGTTTTGGCCATATAATGGCCATATGCTGAAATATGTTATTTGTAGCCTTTTATATCAAGCTAATCGCTACACCTGCTTAGCATTTCTCATGTAAACACCCTGTGTTATGAACATAGGCAGAATCTCATGAAAATCTCATACAAATCATATAGTGTCATAATCGTGTGTTTATTAGCGTCATGTTTCATATGTAGAAAGGTTTTTCTGGGTTTCTTATGTACGCGAAAGTGTAATGGACGTTCGTCATGGAAAACAGGGCGAGTCAGAACAGCGATCGTGAAAAAGAAAACAGGCAGTCAGCACTGGAAGCAGCTAATGTTCATCAGTAAATCAGTGGAAAATTAATAGAAATGATGATGCAAAACGCACTAGTGTAAACGTAGCCTACAAGATGTGGAAAATGAAAATGATTTGAACTTTATTAAAACTATTTGCAATAATTTATTTATTGTGTTAAATTTTGTTCCTTTGTGCAGTGGCTCAGGAGATGAGTCTGAGTCTGTAAAAATGTCAACAAGCTGAAAAAATAAAACCAAATATTTTTTTTTGAGGCAATGTGTAATGTAATCTTGTTAAAACGTATTTTATAACATTGGTATAAAAAAAAATCAATTATCATTCAGGAATCGGTATTGAAGTCAAGGCATTGGTATCGATATTGAACATTTTTGAACGGTAGCCAGCCCTAGTACTTGGTCTCACTAAGATGCAAAACACTTACATATTTGGATATTTATATATATTTTGCAATGAACTTGAATTATATTGTTTCTATAAATATAATCAACAACTTTAAACAAATAGTTTTCAATTTCTCTATTGTTTTTAATTTGATTATGTTATTTGCAATGCTTCATGCGACTGAAGTCTTTCTCCTTACTAAAACCGTTGAGTACTCAGTTTTGTACCTTGTCTTTTTGTCTGATTTGGAAAAACTTTTTGCTTCAAATAAAAGTTTGAAATGTTATGATTATGATTCACCATATACATCTTTAATAAAGATTCCTATGGGTAAAATTTATGGAAAAAAACACCAACACCGCTGAAAAAGTGGGCAGGCACTAATGCACTCTATAGTCTAGTAGACACCTAGAAACTCTTAACACTCCAGTAATGACCCCGAATGCCCCCACAACCACTTAGAAATGCCTCTTCAATGATTTTCAGTGGATCCTAAATCTAAATTTTAGGTTGATGACAAAATAAATCACTGCCCACTCCATGAGGACTGTCACTGCTATTCAATGTTTTTTAACAAATGCATCGATCCTTACGAAAATCCAAACAGATACAGTTCAAAGGTCTGTCAATCTGATGAAGGACAGCCATGCATGAAGTTGCTTGTGTCCGTCTCAATCAAGAGTTGTATTGAAGAGCAGATTTCCCCTGGGGTTAAAGCTTGAGTGGAGCGATCAGGATTTGTATGCGCCAATTTTTAGATGAGAGGCTTTTGGCATAATGACACTTCAGTGCAGAGTTGAAAGAGCCAAAGAGTCCTGCTCTAGTAAAGACGTGCAGTCTACCATCCAATCTCACTCTCCGCAGCACTGCACAATGAATCTCAATGTGTTGTGGGAGTACAAACAATGAACCAAGAGCATCTAGATTTGCTTTGTTGTACAGATTCACTCAGTTTATTTCCGAAGACTTATCTATGAGAAGCCTTGGCTAAGTGGAAAATGACGAAGACTGATAAACGGATCCCACAGGTAAAAGCGCTAAACAGGGGAGAGCGCGATAAAGTTTACCTGCAAACGCTAGATACAGGATTTAGATTCTCTGAGGATTTTCTTAGTGAGCTTATCTAAAAGCATGAACATTGCAATGCACTGGGTCTCTAAATGTGCCCGTTACATCAGCACACCTTGGAAACAAAGGTAGACTGAGTACAGTAGAGACACTTTCTGCTTTTTTCATCACTACACAAAAACTAGATGCCGAAATGAAGTGATTTTTCACATGATATTTCTTTTGCTTATGTACTAAAATATCACAAACTAATAATAGCCATAAGTAGTTTATATTTTCCACAATTAGCTCATAAACATAAGGTGCCTTCAACTGTACCCATATAGGGTACAGTTGAAACAGTACCATGGTACAGTTGAGACACCCATTCTTAATGCTCTAAAGCTGGCTAACCATTTATTGCAAATGTAATAGATTACAGTTGTGCAATTTTTTTTTAATTCAGATTTATTTATTCGCCTTATTTAACTCAGATTCAGTTAAACAATATAGGAACAAAATATTTAACACTAGAAAAGATATGGAAAACAGTACAAATGTAAACATAACACTAACAGTAAAAATAACAATGTAAATTGTCATGGAAAACAATAAAAACAGAAACAAAAATAAAGTCCACACTGACTACATTGCCTAACACACACACACACGCATTTGTGGTTTACGGGGACTCTCCATAGGCGTAATGGTTTTTATACTGTACAAACTGTATTTTCTATCGCCCTACACCTAAACCTACCCCTTACAGAAAACTACTGG
>NW_015539930.1:1770312-1775761 GCF_001515605.1 Sinocyclocheilus anshuiensis
CTCACTCACACACACATACAGACACACACACACACACACACACACACACTCTCTCTCTCACTCACACACACACTCTCTCTCTCTCTCTCTCTCACTCACACACACATACAGACACACACACACACACGCACGCATGCATGCACACACACACACACACAGGTATTTCTAACATTATAGGGACATTCCATAAGTGTAGTGGTTTTTATACTGTACAGACAGTATATTTTATTCCTCTACATACCTGTATATTCTATAAACCTACCCCTAAACCTATACCCATTACTCAAAACTTTCTGTATTTTTACATTTTTAATCATTCTGTATGATTTATAAGCTTGTTTCCTCATAGGGACCTAACAAAATTTTCCCATAAGGTTAGAATTTACTGGTATTATACTTGTGGGGACATTTGTGCCCCATAACGTAGGTAATACCAGTACACACACACAGCCTCCGAATATGCATTTTATTTTCTGATTGAACTGTTACTGCATACATAGGATATAAAGGGTGTCAACTGTACCCACTTTACCACCTTGTATATTTCACAAAATTCTATGTTATCCTTATAGACAGACCTTATAGACCTTACAGACTTAATAGACAGTTGAAATATTACAAATATCATTTTTTAAACATAATTTGCGTAGCATGTGTGTAAATGTGACTTTTAACCTATTATCATAACACTGTACAGCTAAACAGCATGTGACGCAATAGGACACCTGTCTGGGTACAGTTGATACACTGCGTCTCAACCGTACCCCACTGACATACTCGTAGATTATGTGAGTATACTTGCGTATACTTCTCTAGATTATGCAAAGACCTTGCATGGCACAATATCATAAAATGTCTATTTTTAGAGCACAGAGTAACATTTGCAATGATATACGTGAAGTTTAACGGCCATAAAAGGATAATAAGCTATTCATTGTGGAAGGGACATGGTGAAATGAAAATCTTACCTTGGAAAAAAAACTTTTGCCGATATCTTTGGAGTGGAAAGATGCACACCTTTCAAATTTTCCATGATCAAAGAGAATGCTAATACGCATGTGTGGAGCAAAAATCACGGCTCAGAGTTCCTTTGCACGCAAGTTATTTAAAGGGGTCATAGGATGCCCATTTTCCACATGCTGATATGATTCTTTAGGGTCTTAATTAAAAGTCTGT
The DNA here is from genome assembly GCF_001515605.1 of Sinocyclocheilus anshuiensis. Taxonomy (NCBI): domain Eukaryota; kingdom Metazoa; phylum Chordata; class Actinopteri; order Cypriniformes; family Cyprinidae; genus Sinocyclocheilus; species Sinocyclocheilus anshuiensis. The sequence goes on from NW_015539930.1 coordinate 1,771,489, forward strand.
AACATAGTTTGGTTAAAATTTCTCAATGGTAGTGTAAAAAACACATTTTTTACCCTGTCAAAAACAGCTCTTTTCAGAGCACGCAGCTATGCTGACCCCGCCCCTCTTTTCCGAGCTGCTCTCTGAGGGACTGTTTACTTTAGCCGCATTCATCGTGAAACTTGCTAATTAGCACATTATTAGGAAAGCCCAGCTAACAAAAAAAGGTCCCCAGGACGTCCCCTCAATGGCCTCTGCGAACGTCCCCCGGACGTCAGCGTGTAGGGTCCCCTTTTACGTCGAGCGGACATTCGCGAAGACGTCCTCCGGACGTTCAAGGGGACGTTCACAGGACGTGCAGCGGCCATTCGGGACGTTTAGGGGACTTTCGCTTTAAGTCCTCTGAATGTCATTTTATTTTACTTTTAGGCTAATCAAAGACAACAGACACGTTGTATGGAGCAAAATACGTTTATTTTAATTGAACAATTGTAAAGTTGCGGTGCTCTTTCCGTGTGTGTGTGTGCGTCTCTGGTTGTCAGCTGTGGTTAGTCCGATGGCTTTCAAGTGTTGTAATGGAAATGGCAGATGAGGGACGAAACAGGGAAGTTCGCAAACTGGCTCCGACGAATGTCCTCCAAACGTCCGCTAGCGAACGTTACAAAGCGGACCAAAACCGGACGTAAGTGGACGTCCTCAAAACGTCCGCCAGCGAACGTCAAAGCGGACGTAAGTGGACGTCCTCAAAACGTCCGCCAGCAAACGTTACACAGCGGACCAAATCCGGACGTCCTCCGAACGTCCGCCCCCGAACGTTACACAGCGGACGTACTGCGGACCTAAACGGACGTTCGAAACGTCCGGGGGAGGTCCCGTTTGCTGGGAGGCGATTTGCAAAGATTCATTATAAAAAAACTTACACTCACTTCTTCTGTAGGTGAAGCTGGATCACGAATGATTCGCGCGAACATAAGACTCGCGCATTCCCTTCAGAAACAATAGTAATCCTTCAGATGTCGGGAGTAAATGGCGACTGCTATGTTCATTATTACATCCAACAACAGAACACCTCAATCGCTTAGGAGTCATTCTTGTCTACATCTACTCCGGCGGTGAAACAATGGCGGACTGATGACAGCTCACTCAGGGCGGGTCAAAGGTAAGACGCCAGTCCAGTCTGTGCTGAAACGCTACACGCTACTGTACTATCGTAGAAGGGGCCTGTCTGTGTGACGTCATTTTGATTTGAGAAAGGGGTAAAGATTAAAGATCATAAAAAAAAAAAACACTGGGTGGATTTTTATCATTATAGGGTAGTTGTGTACACACACTGCCAACACATATTTCAGTTCAAACAACTTGTAAAAGTGCATGTAGCATCCTATGACCCCTTTAAATTTCTAACTGTAAGTAGGCCTAACTTCACTGCCAGCCTGCAGGACTCTGGAGTTAACTAGTGCTGGCTGATCAATCAAAACAGTACGAGACTCATTAAAAACAGTCTGCATGGCCAATTTCAGATCTGGAACAGCCTCCATCTCATGGGCGAGATCTGCATCTGATCGGACATGTATCAAATATAGCACTGAAACATGACTACCATGTCATAGCTCACATAAAACAGGTACACACATCTATGCAAACACACACTCACACATGCACATCCTCTAAGTCAACTGCCGCGTGCACACAAGTGTGTGTGAGCCCAGAGTGATATATTTTGTTCGACGTGGGGCCCCCATAATTAGTATTGATCAGCCCATTATGGTGTATTAGCCTCCAATTGGATTTCCCTAAGTTTAAAGTCAAGTTCATTGGCTGGCAAGTGTCAGCGGTTTAAGTGAGACATTGAGCACCCCACCAGGCCAAAGAACAATGGAGAACTGTTTCAGACAAGAGCCATCAAGCCACGGGCGAACTATTATACTACAGAGAATAGAGAGAATCATGCTAACAATAGCCTCAAAAGCAAAATTTCATCTATTTTCCTGATAGATGGCAGCGGGATGGTAAACTGATCTGAGACTAAACCATTAATGCTTCTGAAGAATGTATCAAAGTCAGGAATAAATGAAATAGGAAGAGAAGACGGGAAAAGACAGAATGTATCCGCCGCTGTGGAAGCGCTTCACGAGCCTTCTGTTCTCTGTCAGCGGCCTTCTGTCCAAATGAGATTTGACGTTCTCCAACTTCGAGAACAGCTCCATCTGCACTGCCTCGGTGTGGCGACCCGCTGCCTCACAGACCCCCATTCGGAAGGGGGATCGTGTTTGTACAGATTCAATTAGAAAGTGCAAACAAAGGAAGCCTTTGACAGACTGCCATAATACAAAAGCTTAGCAAGGCCTGAGAAAGCATCCTATTCATTAACGCCCTCAAGTATTTAATAACTTGCCTGGCTCTGCTACGCAAAAATGGATATACAGATCGGGACAGATAAGGGAGAAAGCTGGCAGACATGGGCTGTTGATTACACTCTGCTGCCTGGTCACATGATCGCTCCACCAAGACTATAAAGAATCACTACAGTCACTGGGCAAGCTGGTCCCTGTGGAGAAATAGAGGAACAAACTAAAGACAATGACAGGGTCCCCTCCAGTGCACACAACCCACCCCAATTAGTCCCCAGCTGGGCCTTTCTCTCCGACCAGGCCCTGCTAAGCCTGCTACACTGCCAATTAAAGGGGACCCAATTTGTCAGATCCCCAAGTCCTCACAACTCACCACCCTACAGTAAACCTCCACTCTTGCGCCCAGGTATCGGTCTTCATTTAGAGCAGGGTGCTCAGCATTAAATGGAAATCAATGGTGTAAGTTTAGCAAAGAGTTAATTACTGCTGGGCCTCCAATTGATCCGGGCCCCGAGTGTTGGCAGCAAAGAGGGGCCATTTGTCTCATTCATCTGCCATTAAAAATGAGCCGAGAAGGAGGAAGAGATGGAGATATAGAGCGGAAAGAGGAGGGGGATAGAGGGAACAGTCAATTTGATAGTAAAATCGTGGCGAAGTGAATGCATTCTTTCTGTTTCTATATAGCACAAAAAGTTTGCAGATATAACCTAACAAAAGTCAGAGAAATTGGCTTTCTGGGTCGCTCTAATAGTGTGCATTTAAAATCAAAATATAATGGCAGTGACGGCTGTTCTTTTATCTCACTGACTCAATAACCATCCTGTCAAATTTACCATTATGGCTTTTATTACAGGAAATGGAGCCAGTTTTAGTAAACAAATGCCTATTGCAAAAATAGACCAGAAATTGTTACTCATAAATTGGATGTACAAATCTAGAGTAGCAACTAGTGAAACTGGTATCAGTGCAGCATTATGTATGCTATTTTCAATGTTAATCTAGTAACCAGGGGCATTACTAGACCCTTTTTACTGGAGCATGAGCACTACTGAGATACCGCTGTGCCCCAGTAAAATATTACTGATAAATCCTTATGTTAATGGGATTGACATATAGGCCTATTGGCCTGAGAATCATTTTCTCTGATAATATTTGAGCAGTCAAGTCGTGTGTGTTTCCTATCAGCTGTTTAGAATTAGAACTAATAATGCCAGATTCATGAATGAATCACTCTTTTGATCCAAGCTGGTTTGCAAAAAAAGTCTGAAATTGTTTGTAATTCAGTTTGATTCATTTGGACAGTTCAATCACGCACCCAATAGTCTGCACCAGTTTCTAACACCACAATAGTAACAGGATATTTTAAGACAAAAAAAAAAGAGAGAACTGGATGATATTATATTTACATATAATTCATTGTAGAAAACAAAACTTTTATCATTTGTCAACAATGTAGCAGCTGTCACAGCAACAACCTGCATTGGGCCCCGGATACCCCAGCTACAGCCCTGGTTCTATAAAAGATTTGGAGGCCTTCATATTTACAGGGCCCAATAGTAACAGGAGTGCCAGAGAGCCCTCATAGACCAAGAGCCTTGTTCAAGAGGCATTGTATAGGCTAAGGGACACATATATTCAAGCATAAATAAACATTTGTTTTCATTGTTGATGGGTTTTTCGTACCAAACTGGATCGCGCAACCTTAAAGCCCAGGGCCCCCCCGGGCTCCTGGTAATCAAGGGCCCCTGGGCACTGGCCCCATTGGCCCGGTCAGTAATCCAGTCCAGTCTGTGCTGAAACGCTACTGTCAATCAAACTATCGTAGAAGGGGCCTGTCTGTGTGACGTCATTTTGATTTGAGAAAGGGGTAAAGATCTGAGCAGATAAAAAAAAAAAACACTGGGTGGATTTTTATCATTATAGGGTGGTTGTGTACACACACT
>NW_015539930.1:1776103-1784911 GCF_001515605.1 Sinocyclocheilus anshuiensis
AAAAAAAAAACACTGGGTGGATTTTTATCATTATAGGGTAGTTGTGTACACACACTGCCAACACATATTTCAGTTCAAACAACTTGTAAAAGTGCATGTAGCATCATATGACCCCTTTAAGGTGTTTCAACTGTACACATGTCCCAAATGTACTCAGTCTACCCTACCTGCAAGCACCAAGGACAGAAAAGAGGGCAACAGTTTGTCAGGGATGATGAATGATTCATAGGGATATTTCCTGCTGTCTGTCCACTCAATCTGAGGTACATACCACTACCTGACAATCTATTCAATGTATCGTACTCTAAAATAAAAGCCTCAAGGTTGCTGGTCACCAGCATATTGTGTTTTAGATGGAGGTCTGTAAGAGGCCTGTGCAGGACTATTTTTTTAGTCCCGGTCCCGCAAAGTTTTATTCCGCACCCACCCGCTCCCACTATATATTCACTCTTTGTTCACCCGCTGTCCGCTTAGAATAATTTTCTTCCCGACCCGACCCGACCGTTTCCGCTAAATTTAGATCTCGTTTCCAGAATCTGACATTTAAATTTCCGCTACTGAAAGAGAGAGAGAGATAGACTAACAAATAAAAGTGTAGTCTGCACAAAATTGTTATTTTATTCGTCATGTCAAGAGTCTTGAATTTATTGACTTTGACTTGAATTTATATGAATTATCTTAAGACACAAAATTTGTTTAATATTTTATGCAACACATTAAGAAAAAAAAATGTCAGAGAAAATAAAAATGTTGTACAAAAATTGTAGCCTATTTCTTATTTTTATTCGTCTTGTCAGGATACAATTCGTTTAACATTTACAACACAATAGGAAAAAGTGTCGCAGAGAGAAAAATAATAAAAATGTAGGTTGTACAAAAATAGCCTATTAGCTATATTTATTTGTCTTGGCAAAATACTAAATTCGTTTGACATTTTTCTGTTAACACAGTAGGAAAAGTGTCGCAGAGAAAAATAAATAAATACGACATCTGTCATTTAAAATTATAGGCTAAGCAAAATATAAACAAAACCGAGTTGAACGTCCGTCGAGGACAGCGCATCCACACTTTGCTCCATCCTTATTCTGCTCTGTCACTCATCGACAACCTGCCTGTTCGGTCTAAGGGCCGTATATTTACCACCGGTACAGCCTGCTCTGAGCATCATTATGCACATGCTAACGCGTGACACTGAAAGCATGCGTGCAGCGCGTGCATAACAGTCCGAGTACAGGCTGTACCGGTGGTCAATAAGAATAAAGAGCAGATATGCTGTTCTGAATGGACGTCGGGAACGGGATATTGTTAGACCGCACGCTCTCATACAAATTACACCAGAGTTACCGACCGCTACCGCGTTTTATTCGGGAATTTAATCCCGCGGCGCCAAAAATCTGGTCGGGTCCTGCGGTTCCCGTGGGAGAGCTGCGGGAACGCAGACCTCTAGTCTGTAATATGGGATGCTGGTGACCCCTGATATAGAACGTACTTCATGTTAGTTTTCTTATTGTGCCCAAGAGCAAGATCTATTTAAGTCCACACATCATACTAACAAGAAACTGATTCTAACCACAGGTCGAGAGTACCAAACACACAACTTTGTGAATGAAAAAACAGAATCATTGAACTGGGTCAGTAACAAAGAAACTTGCGACCATAGTTGGCTAACTATGCTTTCAAGAAACGCACATCTGAATTATTAATTTACTAGTCCATATTAAGGAAATCCAGAGCAATCACATTGATTTTGTCTTCAAATGTTCCAGATTAGACATTTCTTAGGGGATCGATACCCTAGGACAGTGTTTCTCAACTGGAGGGTCGAGACCCAAAAGTGGGTCGCAAGACCGTTCTGAGTGGGTCACGGAGTGTACAGTCAAGAAAACAACATCAACAACAAAAAAAAACGTAATTTTAAATGATTTTCTGATGCGAGACTTTTATTTTGAAAGAAGTGCATGAAAGCCGTTGACACTTCTCACAGATGCTGTTTGAGTAAAGAGTGCCTGAGAAAAACGCGCTGTCCTGATTCAAGGTCTGCGGTCAGGCTTAAAGGCACAATATGTAAGTTTTCGCCGCTAGAGGCTGCGTATTCAAAACAAACAAAGAAACAAAGGCGTAGTTTGATGACACTGTGACTGAATGTGGAATCACAGGAGTTGTTGTCTTCATCCCCACAGCCGATGTAATCCGACGGGACTCAGGCAGAAATCATGTTCATGAATGAGCTAATGTATTAAAGATTTATTAACGTCGTAGTATGAAGCAGGGTGAGGCTGAAAGCCGTCGAAGTGAAATGAGGCCGCTGAACGAGCGTGACACACGGCTCGAAAGCAGCGGAGCTTTTATTATGCCACAGTCGAGCGCTTCCGCTCCTTCCGGACGTGCATATGTGGGGTAAAGCATCGCTGTTTTATCATACTAGATACATTTGAAAGTTCTGTTATAATGCTACTCTGTGCAGTCGTCACCTGTGTAATAAAACGCATAACATATTAAAGTGTCTTTGGTGTTTCCATGTTTTCTTCAAAACAAAACCAGAAATCGAGGGTGTATGACATCATTGGCAGGCGACGCAATGACACTATGGACACGGTCCATGTCACTAGTTAAAATTGCTTATTTCTCTGGATTTAAACATTCTTCGAAGCATTTGGCATAATGTAAGTACACAAGTCAGCAAAATATATCACACTGTTCTAGTGATTTTTGGATATTTTAATAAAAAAAATCTTACATATTGTGCCTTTAATGTCAGTGTCATTATTATAAAACAGATAGTTCCGGTCCTTGATTCTGATTGGTTGAGCCGTGTTCGAAGCTGTAGTAAATTACACTACAAACATACACCTTTGTTTACTTCTGTGTGTTGCTCGGCAACCACTTTGTTGGAACTACCACTGTTTCTGAGGAACTACATTGTTTGGTGGAAGAATACTGTTTTTATTTATATCATTACACTTTATTGGCTCCGCTTCACGTCGTGCCTAACAACGCCCCTTAGATGTTATAAATTCACTGTAAACCATGGCTTCTTGGGGCTTATTGCTTTATTCTATCGTTATTTTCGTAACTTCTTATGAAATAAAAAGTCTCTCACTTCAAACAAACGAACAATCCGCGCACTGTTTATCACTTCACTAAAGCGCAAAAGAAACTACGAGCATGCAACGTGTGAAATAAAAGTCAAATACCAATAAATCACATAACTGGTACTTCGTGTGTTAGCTGGGAAGGATTTGCATATATGATATTCATTCTATTAAGGTAAGGAGCAATTTTCATGTTTCATTTCATAACCGTTCTTGTTAGTATTGTGTATTCACCATGGTAACTGTTGTTTCCATAACCCAAAAATACCATGATATTTTCAATTTGTGTTATTTTGTTATGTTTAAATGACTGCAGTGGCTCATACTAACCTAATTGTATTAACAAAAACTAGTTTGAGACTGCATATTTAATAGCTTTAACTTATAGGCTGTTTATTCATCAATATTAGTCATATTCTTACAATTTGTGTGTATGTTAAGTAAAGGGGGGCGGTACATGTGTGTCAACAATTTTTGTGAAATAAATTTGCTTTGTTTTTATCTAAAATGAAATAAAATGGTTATTTTCTCAGGCTCCTATGTTTATGTTCATTTATGTTACTGTAATGGGAAAGAAAATAAACTATTCATTGCCATTAAATTGAAATTACTGGACCTGCACATAGGAGCCTGATAAAAATGCTAATTTTAGAAGAAAATTTCAAACGGCACTTAGAGACTTTTGCATCTGAACTCTTCATATGAAGTAGTAATCAATTTACACTATTTGAAAATAATGTTTTATTATTCATTTTCTTATTTGTATGTCTAATAGTCGAAAACACAAAAGCCTTATTTGATTTAATTGGCCATCTCGATCATTTTGACATTGATGAGCGCTGTTGGACCACTGAGGCACACCAGCCTAAAAGTTTAACTTTTAAAACTTTTTGTCATCCTAACAACAAACAGCTTTACTCATTCTTATACACAGAGTCTTATACTGTCTATCAGCTGTGACTATTTTAGTCTTTCAAAGGACAAAATCGGTGGAAAAACAGTAACAAAAATTAGACATAAACAACATAAAATGCAGGCCAGGAGCGAGGCCCTCTAGAGGCGCGAGGCCCTGTGCAGTTGCACACTTGGCACAGCTCTTGCGACGGTACTGCTCATACCTGCAGGAGATTTCTTCGTCTTAAAAGCATCATATGACCCCTTTAATAACAAAATAATCAAACAACAAAATGAATGTAAGCAGCAGACGCCTCAATGCAGACTGCCGCATAAATGTAAAAAAAAGCAACAACGTAAAGTCCCAGGCCTGGTCCTCTCTCGGCTTTCACTGTCGCCAGGGTTGCCAGGTCTGCGAAACAAAACCAGCCCAACTGCTAATCAAAACTACTCCAATCATATTTTTTCACGTTTTTCTCTTAAAGTTTGAAAACCACTGTTGTATTTTCTTCCTACAATCTTACATTTAGTGTGCCTTTGGTAGCTACTAGCCTTCTTGCTGCACTGACATTTCCATCCTCTCACATGACCACACAGTAGACACAGTAACTGTTAGCAAACTGACTCTAAAATAGGTATTTAGATGATAAAAACAGACCTTAAAGGGGTCATATGATACGATTTCAAGTTTTCCTTTCTCTTTGGAGTGTTACAAGCTCTTGGTGCATATTTTGAATCATCGCTCCGGCCTGACAGGGCATCATCACAATATGGTGAGGGGCGTAACATTTCCGTCTCATGCTTGAAGTATTCGGCCAATCACAACGCACTGGATAGCTGGCCAATCACAGCATACCTCGCTTTTTCAGACTGATGAGCTTTGTAAAAATCGACGCGTTTCAGAAAGGCGGGGCATAGAGGAGAAACAATAATGTACAGTATGTGGAAAATAATGTGTTTTTTGAACCTTAAACCGCATGAACACATTTCATTACACCAAATACACAAAATAATGTTCTTTTTAGCAGCATCATATGACCTCTTTAAAATAAAACGTATAAGTATATTAATCTATACATTACTGTTCATGGACTTTGCTTTAGACTAGCAACAGACAAGGCCAAGTCAGTTCATTTTGGGGCAAATTTAAAAATGCCCCCATAACATCCCTAATTTTGGCTTCTTTCGCTCAAATCATGCTAAAGAGCTACATTTGGTTTGGTCTAACTTTAGCTAGAGCTCAGCTAGCTTTAAGCCAATTGGCTCTTTAAACCTAAAGGTTTCTTTTCCTACAGCCACCACATTGAGTGCTTTGGTTTTCTCATTCATTTCTCTACAAGTGATCCATCTTCTCCCTCTTATACCCTCTCTGCATGATTCTGCATTTATATGTATGGGAGGTGGAATACAGCAACACGGACAAATGTTGTTGGCCTGTACACAAGCTAAAAATGCCTCGCACAGGCTGCACAGCTGAAAGCCACAAGCACAGGCAGTGGAACCGTTTCAAAGACAGACCTGAGTGCTCACGGTGAATGACAATTCAGGTCACTGAATTCTGTTCCAAACTTTACCACGAAACAACGGTTCTGTGTTCTCTTCCTGAGTGTGGATGTTATGTAAATATTACTCTCTGGGAGGTTTCTGTGTTGTTCCTACTTAAGTATAGGAATGAAACCTAATTCCCTAAACTTGATCCATACTTATTGTCCACGCCCATTCATTTAACCCAAATACCCTCCAAATGACATATATAAATACACAAGCACACACATGTACAAATACAGACATCAGTGGAACAGTAGAGACATGTTCTCAGAAAGGCGCCTATCTGGGGAGCAACGATATACTTCACCACAGCACCGATAAAGCATTTCAAACTCAAATGAGCACACAATGAATTTCAGACAGCATTCATTGTCTGAGATATTATCTCAGGCTACATTTCATTTCAGTGTTCAAACTGAAAGCAGACACAGGAGCAAATAACCTGTGTAGAGGGCAATGCCTCTTCATAGCCTAGCATTTTAGCACATCATTCCATGGTGTGCATACAAGTACAGGCACTGCAAGTTCGATTGGCTCGTTGACTGCTGTTCTGTTACACTTTTCCTAAATAAGACGTCTTGACTTTTCAGAACATAAGCAACAATACAGCTTGTCCAAAGCTTGTACAACTGCTAGAATTGTACTGGAACCAGCACAAAATGAAACATTGGAAATATGAACGTTTCCAGGGTCACTGGTGTTTGAAATTCATAGCTGTTTGTGTTTTGTTTGAATTTCATTGCTGGGCGGCAGCCAGCAGGGCCGGGTGAGTGTAGAGGGCTGAAGTGTGAAATGAAACACTGATTGACTGAGAGACCAGCAGACAGCTCGGGGAACAGGACAACTCTTCTAGAGCAGAGGTCACAGGAAGATGGGGATGCAGAAGGGTGAATGAGGGCTATGCAGGTGGGGTTAGGAAAGATCCTGGATTAGTGTGACATCCTGATCCTGGATCAGTTTGTATGGCACAAAATATGCCCTGATTATTCAGAGCACCAGAGCACTGCAAACCAAATGTAATTTAAACTACTTCAGATGTATTCATGGAAAAAACAGTAGCGTCACTAGGACTTTTTTTTAAACTGACCAGGTTCTGGTGATGGTTCCTGTCCTGTGCCAATTCTCAAACCGTTCTCTGCATTTCCACTGCAGAAAAGGCGGTTCCAAGTTATAAAAAAAATCAGTTCCACTTGTGCCCCAAAAGCTTGCTGGTCTGGAACCAGGAAATGGGGTGCAGAAATGTCTTGTTGAGAAATGTCAAATGTGATAAACTGTGCAAGAGAGAAAAATCGTGTCAAGAAAATTGAGAAAATCTCCCTCCAACACGTACAAAAGAGAGTACTGGTAGTTAATGCGTGTCTAGTTTCAATCTCTCTCAAGCACTGACAGAAGGGGGTACTGGTAGATACTGGCATGATCATAAGCAAAGATGGCAGATTTCCATGCATTTTTCAGAGAATCATGTGCTGGCCGAGCAACTGCCATTGAAATGTCATCAGAATGCCAACAGATAGCTTTCTTCAGGTACTATAGACCTCCTTTCCCTAAGCCAGGACCAACAAGAAAGGTGATCCAGGAACATGTTCTACTTGGCAAAACCACCTCAACAAAAGAGCGCCAAAAGGTGATTCTACACAGCAACATTTTGCCTCATTTATAGAGACAGGACGAAATGCAGATAATTAAGTAGCAGTGGAGCATACAAACAAGGTCTTTCATTTCAGGTGCTCTCTTTGGCAGCTTGAACGACCCTGCTCTAGTCTGCCTTGAGGAGTTGAGATCAAAGTGTGTAGTGTGCTGTGAGGTGGCACGAGCTAGACAATTCCCATTACCCACGTCTTGCGCCCTGTCCTGCCATCTCGAGCCGATGCTCCACGAATACAAATAACCAAGGCCGTGGCTAATCCCCTTCTGAATGAATGCGGACGTGATGGCCACTGTCTCACTGCTGCAAAGAGATAGAAAAGGGCCTTTGTTTTTATGTGTGTTTAAGCAGAAAAAGAAGAGATAAGTGAAAGAAAACACGACTGAAGGAAGGAGGGACACGGTTTTCTTCCATCCATCATGTTGATTACTCTTGCATTTGTCTGAGTGCCCGTCGCTCTGACGTCTCACAGGTTGTGGCGGCGGCAGTGCTGTTCCCAACGCAATGGCATTGTAATAGCCCACAGCAAAGATGCAACAATAACCTTTTTATTACACGCCTGTCAACCACAGCAGACAGTTCATGGTTTCAAAAAGAATAAAAAGTGGGAGTGCAATTGAATAAAGTCGACTTTTTATAAGCTCACCTGAAACAACACGGGCATTGTTTGTACTAGTATACAAATAAATCTGCTCTTTTTCAGGGCATCAAAATGCTACATTTTGTATCCCAGTTTGTACAAACACAAGAAAAATTTATTGTCTGTTATATACATCCAGTGCATTTCTGCAGACACATTTTATGTTTGTTTTTATAAGTGCACACTATGCAAGCATACAACAGTTGCTCCATAGGCATCCATTGCCAGTACATGCATGTATACATTTGTGGAAGATGATGGTACTGCTGTATATGATTTATTGATGATCTTCCCCTCTTTGACTCCCAGAAAGCAAGGGTCGAGGGCCATACAGTGTAGCAGTACATACACAGAAATTTAATGGCTCAGTGTTTTCTCTTTCAAGCTCAGGAGACTTAATGGAATTCTCTATTTTTTTTATTAAATGTCAACTTTGTCACAGACATTTATCTTAAACTTTCTTAGGGTATAAAAACAGAAAGTCATCCTTATCTGGTATTGCAAAGAATGTACATATGGCAAATATTATCTATTTAGATGTGTAATACAAGTCATGTGCTTATTGGAAAATTTAATGATTCAATTTATCAATATGTTAGTAAGGCAAAGTTTAAAAAGAAATAATACAGAGTTATACAACAAATTTGGCTAGCAAAGCTCAGATAATTTGTACCTGAATGAATTTGCTGAGAAATGTAAACTTTATATTTATATAAATTTCTATACTATTTTTAAACTGTGTTAAAATATTTGTAACAATACAATATTAACTTAATTTTCAAGGTAAAGTTGTCCCTCCTACAAAAACAATCTATTAAGTTAAAATTAAAGGGGTCATATGATGCGATTTCAAGTTTTCCTTTCTCTTTGGAGTGTTACAAGCTCTTGGTGCATAAAGAAAAAAAAGAAAGAAAGAAAAGAAAGAAGGCGTAACTTTTATTCTCGCTGTAGTATTGTTGCCGCCGCCGCCATGTCGTGAAGACGCTGTG